>NC_047658.1:44499075-44789366 GCF_011762505.2 Arvicanthis niloticus | reverse complement strand
ACAGCATTTGTATATACTGGGAAATTGTAAAGGATGCAGAATCTTTGCCACAATTACATTTGACATTCACAGGCAATTTTATTGCCATTAAAGTTTAAATTCCTCCGCAGTGAGACCAGGGTGCCTCTGTGTCTCAGCATATCACCTCTTCCTAATGTCTGACCCGGGCAGAAGTTCAAGGTCTATGCAGAAAACAGTAATGAAGGTGTAGACGAACTATAAAAGCATGTGCTTTATCTTATGAAATAAAGGAGTCATTATCCCTGTGAACTGTACATAAGAGGTCTTTCTCATCTTCTCTATTCAGAAGAATCAAACTGTTAATGTCCATGTGTAGGTCTAGAGGCCAAGAGAAGTTAAGGGTAGTCTCCTTTAGTCTACCATTTGCAGAAAGAATTACAGGAGCAGCAACTTTATAAGGATCAAAGAGAAAGGGCTGAGATTATAAGAGCCAAAGTTCAAAGATGGGTGACAAGTTCAGAGTCTTACAGTGAGACTTGAATGAGCAGAGACTTACAGAGGTGATAGGATTGTGTGTGTGTGTGTGTGTATGGATGTGTGTGTTGTGTCTCTGTGTGTGTAGTTGTAGGCAGTCACATGTTGCTTTACTATGGAGATATTTTCTGAGAACTGCTTTTCTGTGTGATTATATCCTTGTGTTATATGAATATCAGAGAGTATTTATCCACAAAGTAAGATGGTTATAACATCATTGGGAGTGTAATCTTTCTGTATGTGGACTCTATTGTTTATGCTGCCCATCACTGAGCAAAACATTGTCACTTGCACATGACCATGTATATGTACATGTGTACATTATGCATCCTAGAAATTCCTGACACTATTGCTGCAAACAGTCCTCACTCTGCCTTGGGTCCATCACACTCAGGACTCTTGGGCCTTGTATCCCTCTTTGGCTTTTTCTGCCATTTGATCTGAGATATGACTTAGTCTGTGACTCCTTCAGGGACTGGTTAAGTTGTTGGTAGATTTGAAAGGGCTTCTGTTACCGTGGCTTGGAGTCCAGGTTCATATTTGGGCATGGGTCATTTATGTCTTTCCAAGTGATAAATGGGACCATGGTTCACAAGCACGGTTCACAAGCTGCTGTAAGAGGGACAGTCAATTTTCTCTCGGAGTTTAGTCCCTGGTGAGTTGGCCATGCTCCAGTGGAAGCTGTACATCCAAGAATATAAGAGCAGCAAAATGTGGACTCGATGTTTTTTGTTTTGTTTTGTTTTAAAGACACAATGTTGGATGGGTAAAGAAGGGTGTGCTGATCTGAGAGGAGTTGGAAGAGGGGTGAATTTAATCAAAATACACACCCAAAGCAGGGATAAATTTTATTTTACTTTCTCTATATGCCTGTATGTGTGTGTATGCTTGTGCCTGCTTGTTCCTGAGTGTGTGTGTGTGTGTGTATGTGTGTGTGTGTATGTGTGTTGGTACGCTTGTGTGTACCCGTGTCTTTGTTTCTGTGCCTGTGTCTGTGTGTGTATATATGTATACATACATGCTATGATATGTAGGTATCATATACCTACATATATGATACCTACATATCATGGAGGTCAGAAGACAACTTGGAGATTGTCAGTTCTGCCATGTTCTTCTGCCATGTGGGCTCCATGGACCTAAGTTAGGTTATCAGGCTTTTACCCACTGAACCATTGGATCTACAACTAGCTCTTCATGCACAAGGATATAATCAATATGTTTTGTTAGCTTTACCTAAACACTACTTATTTATACCTGTCCTTTTATTTATTTAGTGTCTGTATGATTTATGTGCATGTGTGTGTGCAGGTACATACACCTACATGTCAGGACAGGATGCCCAGTATCCCAGTCTATCACTTTGATAGTCTCTCATTATATTGTGAGCTAAGCTAGTAGCCAATGGGTCCCAGCCATCCTACTGTCTCTTCCCCTGGTAGCAGGGATACAGGCATACACATAACCATACCCAGCTTTATTGACTTACTTACTTGCTTATTTTCTTACTTAAGGTTTTTAAGTTAATAAATTTAAGAAGTCTTTCCCCCCCAATATTCCACTTACATGTGATCCTCTGTGAGAATATTCACCATCCATCTCCCTTTCTTGACCCTCTCTGGCTCCCACCAACCCTTTTTTCCCCCTGACTCCCTTGTATCCTTGCATCCTCCCTTGTATCCTCACACTCTTCCCATCCCTCTCTCCTTCTCTTTTCTTTCTACTTTTTTGAGTCCCAGGCAACAAACCTAGCTGATCTGTTTTCATGGCTACGATGGCCACTGTTTTTGTTAGGGTTTCTCCTGCCGTGATCAAATAGCATGGCAAAATGCAACTGGTAGAGGAAAGGGTTTATTTCAGTTAATGATTCTATATCACTATTCACTATCCAGGGACAGCAGTGCAGAAAGCTGGAGGCAGGAACTGATGCCGAGTCCATGGGGGAATGCTGCTTCCTGGCTTGCTCATCTTTGCTCTCGTACAGCAGCTGCTCAGGAATGGCAGTACACACAGTGAGCCAGGCCCTTCCACATCAATCACTAATTTAACAACATGCATGGCAGGCTTGCCCATAGGCATTTTCTCAATTGAGGTTCCCTCTTCCCAAGGTCTCTAGCTTGTATTACATTGAAAGCAAAACCAGCTATGTCTTATCCAGAAAACAGTGTGGCATCTTTTGCCTTCACTGGTCATTCTTCTTCCTCTTCCATGGTGTTCCTTGTGAGGTGAGTGGAATCGTGTCACCAGAAAAAAAACTGGTAAGACTGAGCAGACTAAGGAACCCCAGCAATTCTCATAATTGATAAATAACAGTGTTTTAATCTACTCCCGACCAGGTTCATGTCCTGGAACACATGACCATGCCACCCTACCAAGAGGACCATGACAACTTGTCATGTAGCATAGAAACCCAGAGTTCTCCGTATTAATGAGTTAACTAGGTAGATCCCCAAGGGTCTAGCCAATAAGCTTTGCTTTCCAGGCATCCCTTCCTCCAAAAGATATTTAATCTCTGGTTCACCCTAAGTAAGTTGAATGCATTCTGTTCCTGCCATAAATAAACAGTTTGGACAAACAAGGACTGTCTCCTCTTGTCAAGGATCAAGGAGGACTGAGAGAGCCTTCATCATACTGAATCATGCCTAAATCTCCCAGAGAAGGCCTCTTTGCACACCTGTCACTCACCCCAGTCTTTTCTGAGCAGTGTGTCAGCATAACAGGAGCCCAGTATCTCATTGGAGAGAAAGAAATGTAGCCCAGTGCCTCTGTTTCACCTCCACAAGTGACATCCTGACACTCCAGAGGTGAGGCAGAAACACAGAACCACAGTTCCCTGGGCCTCAGAGATGTTCTCACTCAAAAGTCACTTATTTTTCAATATTTTGACCAGTTCTGGCTTGCTTTGACTATCACTGACTATTAAAAGAAGCTTTTCTGGCCAAGGTTGAATGCTGCATTAGTCTATGGTTATAAACATAAATAATCAGAAGGCAGCACACCTACACGTTAATTCTGGGAGTCATCAGAATAAGATTCCCTGATAGGCCCTATGCCCTCCATAGCCATTGGCTTTTGAACCAGTTCTGCAGTTCCAGACACATATTCCCTCCAGTGGATGGGACCTCTGGATTTGTCATCCACTTTTAAAAACTGCTAGGAATTTGAACTCAGGGCCCTGTACTTACGCATCAAATGCTCTTGATTGGTCACTCCCTGGGATCTTACTTGTTCTTTCATACAATCCTAGACCAGGGTTTTCTAGCAGATCAACACTAACATTTAGGGAGACTATTTCCTTTTCTATGTGGAGGGGCTGTGATAAACAGTTGTCAGCAGTCTTGGATTGCATTTTTTTTATATGCTAATACCATCACTGTTGTGACAACCAAAAATGTCACCAAGTATTTTAAAATGTCCCTTGGGATGAAAGAGGACAAGGTGAGATTGTCTTTGGTTGTAAACCCTGTCTTAAATATTTATCTCTGCATGATAGGTTGGTATTATGTGCAACCTCAAACCTGGAAACAACTAAGAAAGCCCAACATTTGATGAGGAGGTTCGCAGGGGGCATGCTGGTCTGTCCCCACCCCCCAATTCTGCTTGTCCTGGAAATTCCTTCATGTTGCAAAACGAATAGTCATATGTTTTGTTTTGTTTTCCTGATGTGCTTGAGGCAGAAAGCAAAGCGATCCGGGTGTGCGTGAGAGAGATAGAAAGAGGTATTTTCCTAACACAATTAGAGCCCGGAGAAATGCCATGCAATTAGGTTGAAGAATGCCTTGTTTAACATGCACTTGGCATAACAGAGCCAGCAGGTTGCAAATTATGGGATATAGATTTTCATTAGCGGGTCTGCATAATGCATTCCATGCATTTAAAGGCTCAGATTTGAGGGTTGGTAGGGAGTATGTAAATTCTTTGTTGCTGTAACTAAACCCTAACATTATCAGTGCTGAGTTTTTATTGCTGATTTTTTTAGTTAAAACACATCTTCTGAGCATTTGCATTTTGTTTTCAGCTGCTTTTCCCTCGCCCTCTAGTACATCTTTATCAAGGTGCTGCCACAGGCTATCAATCCTGCCAGGAAAGTCATCTCAGAATCTTTTTCAGGAGTGGACAGACAAAGCATGTGAAGCTGGACCATCTCCTCCCTCCCTCAGCCAGTGGCTTTCTTATTGACTGACAGAGAAGGTGTGGTCACTGCTCATTTTCCACTTTCTTCTTCCTTGACCTATACATTTTAAGACTATAAATTGTAGGTCAGATGATTACCTTGATGCTTAAAAAATAAGTCGAGCATTTCTAGTGTTTTCTACAATGTGTTTCTCTTGACCCTTGTTTTTGCTAGAGTTGTTCTTTGATATCTCAGAAATTGCCTCTAGGATGCCCTAGAGATTCCAAGACCCATGGTGCTCGGGTAAAATGACATGCTATCACATATAAACAGTGTGCACATGCTCCCATATACCTCAATCATCTCTAGATCACATGCAGGACATAAAGCAATGTAAATGTCACACCTTACATTAATAGTCAAAGGATGGTGACATGTTTAGTGGAGCTATATTTAATATTTTTCCATTTAAATTGGATGAGTATGTGAATCTAGAACTCATTGATAAGGTCACAGGTCACATAGAAGTTTGATTGTAATCTATCTAACTTGAATCAAATCCTAGCTCATATTTGGTAACTAAAAACGTATTTCTCATCAAGTGTTATACTCAAAATACCTTAACTTGGTGTGGTTTTATCATTTTTATTATCTATCTATCTATCTATCTATCTATCTATCTATCTATCTAACTAACTAACTTTCATGTAGCTCCAACTGGTCTCTTTATGTAGCTAAGGATGTGCTTGAACTTCTGATCTTCCAACCTCCACCTTCCAAATGTTGAGATTACAGATAAGCACCATTTCAACTGTTTTAGGTGGTGCTGGATATTGAACCAGAGCCCCATACATGCTAGACAAGCACTCTCTCAACTGAGCCACATCTCCAGTGCAGGTCTAAATAGTTTTGACTAACAACATGACACATAAACAAATGCCCTAGTTTCTTGCTGTACCAAGTAATAATTATCAAGCTATCAGGGCATGGGAATGAAGAGTCAACAAAAGGTCATAAGGCAATGTAGAGCTAGGGCAAAGTAGCCAGAGGATAAGGGAAAGCTTAGGTAGATCTAAATGGATGATTTAACAGTGGAGTGATGTATTTTCAAGTCTGGATAACCATAGTCTATAGGTGCTGAGCTGGGAAGGGAAACATACTTTTCTTTCCTTCCTTCTTTTCTTCTTTCCTTTCCTTTTCTTTCTTTCTTTCTTTCTTTCTTTCTTTCTTTCTTTCTTTCTTTCTTTCTTTTTTCCTTTCTGAGGTTGTCTGACATTCTAAGTCCTTAAATTTCCTAAATTTTCTTGTGTGATTTCATTGTTACTTCATTCATTATAGTAAGGAATTAGAACCAACATAACTGTCCATCAACAGGTACGTGAATAAAGAAAAGTTGGTATATAATATGTTCAACAAAAAGTTTTCTTTATTGTGTCTGGATATAGGATGAATATTGAAGGGATTGACTGAAAGTTTTGAATGTGTGGTTTGAACTTTTATAACGAATTATTTTTAATTTCTTTTGTTTTTTGAAATTAATGTAATTATGTAATTTCCCCTTTCCCTTTTTACCCTGCCACATACCTTTATTGCTCTCTTTAAAATTCCTGGCCTGTTTTTTCATTAATTGTTATTACATGCATACATATATGCATGTCATATGTCTATGTATATGTGTATGTACATCTATACATATATATTCCTAAATATAACTTGTTCAGACTCCATATGTTACTTGTACATATATATGTTTTCAGGGCTGACTATTTGGCATTGGATAACCAGTTGGTATGCTGTTCCCTAGGAAAGACCGTTTCTTACATTCCTAGCATCCCTAGTGGCCTATAGGTCTTTGTGTATGAGTGAGGCCTTGTAGTATCTTCCCTGTCCATTTTGACATGTCTATTGTTGCTGTCCTTGCTTAGCTCATGTTTAGACAATTATATTGGTGAGATTTTATGGATGTAGTTTCTGACATTAGAGGACAATCTCACAGCAAACCCCTAATCTTACTCTCTTTCTGCCCTTTCTGCGATGTTCTCTCAGGCTTAGGTTTGGGAGTTGTATTGTAGTTGCAGCCATTGGGACTCGGTTCTTCAGCTTGGTATTTATATGCATTTTTGGAAACAATATGCAAATTGCTAAATTTTCAATGTTAGGTATCCTTTCTACACACACACACACACACACACACACACACAGAGAGAGAGAGAGAGAGAGAGAGAGAGAGAGAGAGAGAGAGAGAGAGAGAGAGAGAATAGATGGCCATTAAGTTGAGGCCAGCTCATAATTAAAGCCCTACTTCACAGAATAGTGGGGACAACTCTCCACTATGCTAGTGGTGGTCTGAATCCAAGATTCAATTCTTTTGCTATCTAAACTACTTTTCTGAACAAAGTCACTTGTCAACCAAATGAGGGAAATGCCCTAGATGACTCTTCCTGCTTCCTATCACTTAGAGACTGCTGCCTCACACTCCTGAATAAATCCTGTGTTGCCTTCAGGAGTGTTGCAAATAATCAGCAGTACAAATGCATGCACTTGCTCCTTGGCTATAATAATAAGAAAATACTCTCGTTCTGCTGGCCTGAGTGACTTCATTGTGCTGTAGGGGAAGAGGGTCATGGGGAGGTGAGGATGATGCTGGGAAGGAGAGGCTCCCCTCCCTCTCCCACCACATCTCCCAGATGCGGCTGTAATGAGAGGCAATTACTCAATGGTTAAGGCAATTTGTAAAGCAGCTGTCTGAGGTCTCATGCCCAGCTGTCCCCCAAAAGGAAAAAAGTTGAGGAGTTGAACTTTGTCTTTTCTCTATTCCATAACAGATAAATTAGCAACATTATTTCAAAGTAAATGATTAACTCCTGAGGAGGAATTTTCTTTAGAGTCCCTTGATGAGGAAGATTTCAATGTTGATCAAGTTTTCCAAACACACGTTTTAGGAGTTAAACCTTGAAAGAATAAGAATATGATGAAATACAAATGTGTAAGAAATTACATGAACTTCTTTAATATTACTATAATTGATAGTTATGCTTTTCTCCTAAGGTAAAATTAAATAAAAGCAATAGCATCTATTTTTCTTGGAGGCGGGTTCAGTGCAAAAGGAAGATCTGGGTTTTGGTGACATGAGTGGGCCCTGTGGAACATCTGGACATTTCAGGGGATAGTGATGAAGGTGACTACCAGATGCTCACTGACATTGATAAGTGGAGAATTGGCCTTGGGAGCCTTGTGAATCTTCTCATATGATTTCAGAATCATGTGGGCGAAGGTCTCATCGTCCCCACCATGCAGCAGGGACAATTGTGAAGTTCAAATGGCTCACTCAGTTGAGTGTAAGCATTTGATTTCTGGAGCTAAGTTAGGCTATTGGAATTGTGCAAAAAGAAGCAAGTTTAGGGACTGGCTGTTTGAACCTGTGTTTGTTATCTGATGCTGGATAAGGGACATAACCACCTAGACCCTTACTTTTCATTCAGCATAATTACATCATATACTATGAGCCTTAATCCATTAATGGATTACTATTAACTAATGACTTCTAAGCCCTTCCTCATTGATACTTTACCTTACTACACTGACTCATGTATACATGAGTCGTATACATGCTTGAAGAGAAAAGTAAACAAATACATCTCGATATAAGAAATCCATCTTATACAGTAAAATCGTGTGCGTTAGCTACACTGATCTTACATGTATGCTGCTACGAAAGAACCATGAGTCAAGACAAATGTCACTTTGACTTCATCCAGGGAATAATTAATCATCAAATACCCTTGACTGGAGTCATCTCTGCTCTTGAATATTAATTGCTGAGTTGTCAACTGCCTGAACAGGACCTGGGTTGTATCCTGCAGTCTGAGAAGTTGCAGGAGGCCATCTTTCAATAAATTCCCCCTGGAAGGAAGGAAATACAAACCTAATCGCATCATGTGCAGCTTGAATAAGATCTGCTACCTTACAAATCTGCTTAGCTTGTGGGTCTGCTCTCTCCTCCAGCTGTCTAAATATTGCTAAAACCTGGTCATACTTTCACTTCCTTCAGCACATCTTGCCCTGTGGTCTTTAGGCCGCAGTGACCTTCTCACATCCAGATTTCCTAGGTCATCGACGTTTGCACCACACATCTCAGTACTTGTTTGAGTTGCTTTATATTGTCTTCTGAATCTTTTTAAACAAATATTTGTTCCTTGATAATGGAAACCACACTAGTCACCGCTTGCTCCCTGCAGAGCTCAGCATGACGAAGGATCAGTGAACAGAAAAATAAATGCTCACTCGGGTTTCAAATTATGATGTTCATTTTTTGCAGAACTGGGGTCACTTCACCCTCATAAACCTCATGTGCTAATCTTATGGCAATAGGAAATGACTTATTCCACTGACAGTGAACAAGCTTAGGTTCTCATCTTGGTACTGTCAAGAATATGAACTGAATATTTTGACCTGCTCAACAAGGGCAACAATGCTTACACTAGAGTTTGTGGGGAAATAGTGAACCATGTAATTAACAAATTAAAGCATGGAAGTTTGTAGCTGGGGGCATGATTCTGCTAAAGTGCTTGCTGCACAAGCAGGAGGACCTGAGTTTGGGTCCCCAACACCCATGTAAAAAGTCAGGTGTGGAAGTATGTGCCTGTCGTCAGTGGCAAGGAGGCAGAGACATGAGGATTCCTGGGGCTTGCTGGCCAGCCAGTCTAGCCAATCCATGAGCTCCAGATTCAGTGAGAGACGTTTTTTTCAAAGTGTAAGGTGGAGAGTGATTGAGGAAGACACCCAATGTCAATCTTTAGTCTCTACATTCAAGATACATGTACACACAAGTGCTCACACATATGTAAACACATACATGTACACCTACCATCCATGGCATAATAAACTTATCAAATTCTGGAATATACTAAATGCCATTTCCCTATCTTGTTCTTTTCCTATTAGTGAACAAGATTGGTTAGAGCCAGGCATTGATGCTGGCCTGACAAAAGCTGTTCCCACATAGTACTCTTTGCTTGGGATTACTACAGTTTTGCACCTGTTGGTAAGACTTAACAATAGACACAGAGCTCATAATTAAACATGAACCTAAATGCAGAAGAAGTTACCATCTCAAGTACTGGGGGGAGCGTGGCAAAAGACATTCACCTTTCCTGTTTATAAAATTAGCATATTTCTGCTTGCCACCTGTAAGACACCTTCATCTTGAATGGGCATAGCATAGTTGGCTAAGTGGGTAGGTGCATAGATATGTTAGGGGTTCAGAAATAAACAGATACTTTGGGAGGACCCTGTGCATACCAGGACTGTGGGAAGCAGAACTTCTTCAGTGTTAGCATGCATGAGAACCACCTGAAGACATAGTAAAATACACATGCTTTAGTCCTGCCCCTAAAATTTCCCATCCAAGATGCCTGTGTCATAGCCCTTGAGTCGCCATTTCCATGTGTTCAGATGCTGCTGCTACACGTTGTACCCTAACTACTGTAAATGGCACATTAACCTTGACCTTATACAGTCAGCCTCCAATGGATCCAGGTATTGCTATATTTTCACTACAGTCAATATCTTCTGGAAGTAACAAGAACCCAGTATAGAAACTGCCTCTGATTAAAAAAAAAGTATTGGTAAAGATTAAGGAAAAAAATTTAAAAAATTCAGGGACAAATTCAGCATCCTAAATTGTCTATCTCTAATCTGCAGTGAGGGACCTTTGTGTTTGACGACAAAAGCCGATTGCAACTGTGATATACTCCACCCCTTTCAAATGACCAGTTTAAAACATGGATCTGCATCACCTTTCTCTCTGTGAATAGGATCCTCGCCCCCCAAACCGTGTAGACACATAACTAGATTCCATCTCCTTACATATTAAAACCTGTATCTGCTCAATCCCAAGGTGATCCTGCCCCCTTTATAAGGTATCAGTCCATCAGGGACATTTGCTTCTTCCTGGCTCTGACTGTTACTGTTTTCTTTTCATGCCCTGGGTTCATGAAATTCTAGCATTTCTCCAAGTTAGTTCTCTGCAATCCTTTGGGTTGACCTATATATTTTTTGCTTTCTTTGTTTTTTTTTTTTCTTTCATAGCATAGATTCCATCAAAGTCAGTCCAAAGGAAAGCTTCAGAATATATAATATAGATAGAACTGTGTGGCGGGGCAGCGGGGTCATGTGATATACATTGTATTTGGTGCGAGGAGGAGCTCAGGGATTGGAATAACAAATTAATTTTTTACTAGAAAGTAATCCATGAATGAAGACTTACATTGAAAAATAAGAAGTTATTCAGAGTTATATTTTCAAGTGGTCTTCTGGCTTTTGTATCTGTATGTTATAACTGAGCTATATTGAAATCTGATAAAATGAAGAGGTATCATCCAGATAACATCATATATATATTAAGGCTTCCCAATATTCACTGTATATTAGAATAATTGGTGTAAGATTTTTTAAAAATTTAATTCCAGGCCTTAGTCATGAGCATCAGGAGCTTTGATAGGAAGGCCCCATATAGTTAAAATCACAAAAATTATTTGAATCTGAAGACAATACTGAGTGATATCATAAGTGGTAGTTAACCAGTTCTTATTGACCTGCAAGAATGTCTTATTTAATATTTTCCAGAATTTTGTGAGTTAAACCTACTAGTAATAGGAAATTGGCTAGAGTGAAGCTGTTTACAGCATGAAAATTGACACATTCTCTTCTTTCATCTTTTTTTCTTTAGAAATGGTTCCCAAACATTTCCCAAACACACAACTGGCCCGGAGGAGGAACTGTATCTTTTCCCATTTAAACTTGGACAATTTAGACACTAGGCATTATTGGTAATTATGGAACAGTTTGAACCAGAAACCACAATCATGTTCAGTATGTAAGCTGTAATGCCCATTCCATATTGAATCAATGGCGGCTAAGAAAATTTATTCATGTAAACTGAATTAAGAGATCAGATTTGAGGTCAACTATGGAAGTACCTGAGCTTACAGTTCAGTAGCAACTATGGAAATAATATTAGTTAGCGCCAATAAACATGTAGAGACTTGTAAAGCAGATTCTCATTCACTTAAGTTAATTAAGTTAAGTTAAATTAAGGGGAAACCTAAAACAGTGAGCCTACATAGATTTTACTCAACTGTATTTCTCATGTTGCATATTGTTATTAAAGAAACTTAGAGAATAAAGAGATGATTATAAAAGAAACAACAACTGGAAAGCAACATCCCAGCAGAAGATCTTGTGTATAACAGTTTTGTGCGTAAGGATAGATCAACTCATAACTGATAATTAGAAGGCTTTCAAAATGTGCCTGGGTATTATTTGGTATTTGCTCATTAGGTTAGCTGGGACAGATGGGGAGGGATGAGAGTGAGAGAGACAGAGAGAGAGAGAGACAGAGAGACAGAGAGAGACAAAGGCAGAGACAGAGAGACAGAGGAGACAGAGAGACAAAGAGACAGAGAGACAGAGAAAGACAGAGAGACAGAGATACAGAAAAAGACATAGAGAGGGGGAATGGAGGAAGGAGAGGGGCATTAGAGAGAAAGACAGAGAGACAGAGAGAGGGGGATGGAGGAAAGAGAGAGAGAGAAACCTTTGTCCTACCACTCATGATTCTGTTAAACACAGGCACATTTCAGTCACCCCTCAACTGTACAATCTAACCAATGCTTTTCCAGTTCTCAGCATTTGAACTTGTTTTCTCCTCAGAGTAAAAGTCAAGGCTGGAAGTCTTGATCATAACTCTCCACCTAGCACATCCTGGTTCCCTTCTCCCTCTCACCCGTGGGGCCGTCCCCCATCCAGCTTGTCCTTATGGTTCTTGATTTTACAACATCCTCTGCAGAGTTGTGAAATCGTACATTGAGGCATCATCAATGCCTCATCTGAATCAGGATCATCTGAAGTTCACACAGCACTCATATTGTTCCTTGAATGGAAACCTGTAAACCCACCCATGGAACTGTTGATATTAATTCCTTGAGCAATTTTATCGATCACTGCAGATAGACAGCAATGTTGGTGAAGCACTGACTCCAATGCAATTGATTATATAGCATGTGGAGATTATGCTATTTTTTATATTTTATTGCTTTTAATTAGCGAATAGATATTCTTTTCATAATTTTGACTCTTTAGTCACATGTTTGAATGTATGTGTATGTATATCAGCCCTCCAAGGTATTTGTTTGGAATGTGCTTTCATACCCATCCTGGTGTAGTCAATAGGAGTAGGTTTACGTACTTCAGATTATCTTACTACTCAGATGATGTTTCTAAGAACAGATTTTCCTCGTTACTGCACACAGCCTAAAGACACATGAACACGCCTTGCCCTTGTGACTGCATAAACTCATGTGAACCTTGCTCATTATGATTTTGCTTAACAAGCAGAATATAAATTGTCTGGTGCCTGAATAAAGTTGGCTCCTGCACGAGACTTTGGTCCCCTTCCTTTTTAGGCTGCCTCCTCCCAGCTTCAGGCTGCCAATTGGAGTGGTGACAAGCAAGGAGCCAGCTTTCAAACAGCGGCTAAAACTTTTGCTTTTGAAATAGCATTTGTTACTTACAGTAGCCAGAGCTAAACATAAGAGATTTTGCGAAGCTGGTAATTAAAAGTGATGACTGTCCTTGCAAAGGCCATAAGTTCGGTTTTGCGGCACCCGTGCCTGGTGTTCAGAAACACTTATAACTCCAACTCCAGCAGCTCCAGCATCCTCTTCTGGCCTCTTCAGATAACCTCACTTACATGTTCAGACCTCCGCATGAATAGACATTTATACAAATATCTAAAGATACAAAAATATTTTAAAGACAGGAGGAAATTTTTCCCTGTGTCTCATTCTCTTCCTCTTTGGCTTCTGAAGGGTGGAGCAGGCCTCATGGGTGCAGAGATGACTGGTGACTAGCTGAGCCCCCTGTGTAGCTTGCTAAAGGCCATTGTAGTCCTCTCTGACAAGGAATGCAGAGCTGAAAGAGCAATCTACACATCTCAGCCTTTACCTGGGCCTCAGTGTCCACTGATGGTTATATCAATTCTCTGTGCTCTGATCATTTGCAGGCCTTGGGTTCATGGCACTGCTTTGAGTCTAGGAGTGTTTGTAATTTTTCCCTAAGTCAAGGAAATGGTTCAGTAGTACAGCATGGAGATTATAGTGATACAAAGTCTGATACTTTGAAACAAAAGCAGCTGGTGGTGAAGACGGCATCAAAAGTAGTTCCTTCTGCCCCTCTGGTTGTGTGCTTTACCTTATTTGAAGTGAATTTTATTTCCTTTTGAAAAAAAAATCACTCGATTGTAGAAGAAAAGAAGGTTCTTGTCTGCGTGTTGGAGGAAGCTTCAAACCTTGCAATGTTGTTTTCTAGTTACCCTCAAAAGCATATGCTCGACAAGAGTGCACAGACATTGTTCTCAGGACAGGGGTCAGGGCCTTTCAGGAACAAGACACTGCTATACCTTGCAGAAGTTTGACATCCTAACTGCACAGCCCCAGCAATCCTAAAATAGAAAGACCAGTTATATACTTTTAAATCAGTGTTTAGACATCAGTTGTACAGGATAAAGGGTTTCATTATGACTTTGTCACACATGTGTATAAAGCCCTTTATTCAACTTTACCCCCTATATTCCTCACAGTTGCTCTGGCTCCCTCGCTGCTAGCCTTCTCCCTGTTCCCTAACAATCCCTTTTTACTTTTATGTCTTACTTATTTGATTTTATTTGAGAATTTGTAATTTTATACAATTGTACTTTGATCATATATATTCCCAAACCACATTCAACTCCTCCCAGATTCCTTCTAAGCCCCCTTGCAACTTTGTGTCCTCTTCCTTCTTTTTATTATTGGTTTTAAAATTTTTCATGTGTTTTAATTAAAATGCAATTACATCACTTTCCTGTTTCCCTTTTTTTCCTCCAAGGTCCCCACCAGTCTCTTCCTTTTAACTGTTTCCCTGTCCTTCACTCTCACCATGATAGCCTCTTCTCCCACCTTGATTTTACACACACACACACATACATACATACACACGGACACACACACACACACACACACACATATTCACAAACATGTAAGTAGAACTTACTGAGTCTGTTGTTTATGTGAATATTTCAGGGATAACCTAAATCTAAGTTTTATACCCATAGGTAAATGTAGCGCTCACCCCTCATCAAGGAAGCCTCTCTTTACAGCAAACAAAGATTGCCACAGAAAACTACAACTGGACTCAATGCATAATCAACAGATCGTGGGCAGCCCATTCCCAAAGCATAAATATACATCACAACTCCTGCATCTGTGGCTCTGGGAACATTGTGTAAGAAAAGGTAGAAAGTATGTAAGAGCCAGAAAACAAAGGAGTTGGCTGTGAACAGTCTTGCCTAGAAATGTCTGCATAAATTAAGTCTGAACATCAGTAGTATAAATAGACATGCTAACATGATGGTTGTGATGGTTTGTATATACTTGGTCTAGGGAGTGGCATTATTAGGAGGTGTGGCCTTATTGGAGTAGGTGTATCACTGTGGGTGTAGGCTTAAGACCCTCAGCCTTCAGATGAAGATGTAGAACTCTCAGCTCCCCCTGCACCATGCCTGCCTTGATGATGCCATGCTCCCACCTTGATCATAATGGACTGAACCTCCCAACCTGTAAGCCAGCCCCAATTACATGTTGTCTTTTATAAGACTGGCCTTGGTCATGTGTCTGTTCATAGCAGTTAAACCTTAACTAAGACGCATCTCTGGATAGGAAATTGATTAATGCTGAAAGCGGGGAGAGGTATCCTTTCCCAGGGATGGATATAACAGTACAAAAAAAATTCTGTCTCTCAAGAAACAAATAAAATAATATACAGCACAAAATGGGGGTGGCAACAAGACTGGTGAGTAAAGAAGCTTGCTGTTAAGCCTGAAGACCAGAGTTTGATCTCTGGGACCCCTGACTTTGATCTCATTGCCCCTATGGGTAAGGGAGAGGGTTGGTGCTTAAATTTGTCCTCTGATATCTCCCCAGTGCACTGTGATATGTGGGTGCCCACACACAGACATATATACACTTATGAAATAAAAATTTAAAAAAACCTTTAAAGTAATAAAAAAGGATATTAATAAAATCCTAAAAGGAAAGAAGTATAGATTCTGTTTGGTAATTTCCATATTATGGGCTCAATGTCTTGAACAATCAGCTGTGTAAATGTAATTTACATGTGGATAGTTCTTATATTTAAAAGAGCTTCATAGATGCTTCACTATTTATAGTTTAAAAGGAATAAGTGATTACAAGGCAACCTTTATGTCACTGACTCAAATCTTTCTTCCTCTAAACCTGAAGTAGGCATACTTTTACATATGGACTTCTAAAATGTTCAAGTATGTGCTTTGAGATTGTTTCCGTAGAATTTCACCCTTGCCATTTGAGTGTAACATACCTTCCACATTGCCTTCCTCCTCATTATACAAGAACAGTTTGTTTTCAAAATTCAAACCCTAATCAAAAAGCTCTAATCCCTACGACAACACTGTTTGGAGGCCTGCGACTAGTCGTACATGAGGTAGGATGGAATGAGTGGTACTTGTCTGAAATCAAGGAAGACATCATTCCACCTGAACTAAAAATGCTCTCACTGTGATTATAACTATAAGAGAAAAGGAAGTGCTGTTCAAGGACCCTCATCTGTGTGAATTTATTATGGTAGCCTCAGGCTGAAGAGATGGGGGGGGGTTCCTTCACATGGATTAGTCAAGCAGCAGGGAGAGACCTCAGAGCAACTGTCATCTATCCTGTCAATATGGAAACCAAAATAAGTATAATGTATTCTGTGTTGCACTCCCTCAGGCAGTAGCCCATGTGAGAAGCAGACAAAGACACATCTCACCTGCATATCCAGTTTGGAAGATGGACTGCCTAAGTGTTTCAAGTCTCAGAGGAAACAATATTTCTACCTTCAAACAATAAGAGAACTGTGACTCCAGTTCCAAAGATTCCAGTGACTTTTGAGCTGGAACTTTTGTTTACATTATGGAGTGGTTTTGATCTTATGAAGTCAAAGAACAGAAGGGGATGGCTTAAAAGTGATGTGTTTTAGTTTCCAATTGTCAAGGAGTGGACTCAGTTAATACTGATTGTTAGCTTGGTTCCTAAGAAAATTTAGTCACCTAGGAGAAAAAAGAAAACTTCTAGGTCTGTCTCTGAAGCAGTTTTTTGATTGGGTTACAGAGGTGACAAGACCCACCCTAAATGTGGCCACAGACATTGCATTGGGTGGTGACTGAATATGAGGCAGAGCATGGGAAGAGAACCAGCTTTCATCTCTCTACTTCCTGACTGTGACAGGCTGACTCATACCTCTGCTGTTACACTGTCCCTCCCATGATTTGTGAGCCCAAATAAATCATTCATTACTTAAGATGCTTTTGTCAAGAATCTCATCACAACTATAACTTGAATCTTAGTTCATTCTACTCACTGTGAATAACTGCCCCTAACCCTATTAGCTGTTTCAGGAGTTTGGGTGTACAGCTGAACTAACACAGCATCAAAACATTTCAGAGAGGACAGGGAGAAAAAAAAAAGAGGAACATCTGGTAAGAGCATTTAATTGTCATGATGGATAACCTAATGTATTTTATTATTCAAAATCCAGTTACAGCAGTGAGTGATAAAAATAGAAAAACTAATAAAATAAGACCTTCTTAGTAACAAAATAGCAAGAGCAGGGGTGAGTGCCTCAAACATCCCAGGAAGCAGTAATTTGTGAAAACTTCATAGCTTAATCAAGTGTTTGTTTTTGATATTTTCTACTGTAACAAAACATGTATAAGGGTTACTGTCTCCAATGATTGTCCTGAAGACACCTATACCATCCATCTCCACAGTTTTCCATTTGCCCAACTAAAACTCTGTATCTCCTGAACACTAATACCTCATTTTTATTTCTGGAGACTCTGACTCCTGCCATTCTACACTTTCTGTCTTAATGTCTTTGGCTATTCTCTCTGGCTTTAATATCCATGCAGACATAGCTGCATTTGTCCTTTTGCAAGTGGCTAATGAGTATGGCAGAATATTTTTATCCACATTGTACCATGTGTCTGGATTTAAGACTGAAGAACCTCCAGCTGTTCTATCACATATGGCACTTCTTCCATTCTACTGATGGATATCTCTCTAGGGTCTGCCTTTTGAGTGTGGCAGTAATCACACTGGACACAGCTGTACAAATACCTGGTGAGTTTCTGCTTACAATTATTTTGGTATATTCTGGAAGTAGAATGGCTATGTTGTATATTATATTTTTTCTAATTTTTTGAGGAATTATCATACTGTTTTCCCTAAATGCTATGCTATTTTACATTCTTGGAAGGAATGTATATGTCTCTCAAGTTTGTTCCTTACCTCCTAACAGCTACTGTTTTCTGTCTTGATTTATATTAGCTATTCAGATGGTGAATTGTGTGAAGGGGTATCTCTTTTTCCATCCTTATTAATATATGATTGACAAAATTATCAAGATTGAAAGTATACAATGTGATTAGATATTATATATAAATTACTAATTGATTAACATAATCAAGTTGATAAGCAATATATCATTATACTGGGTTACTGTTTGAGCATTTGTTATTGTGGGTTCTATTTTCTTGGTGATTGATGATATTGAGAATGTTTTGTGCATATTATCTATTTAAATACATTCACTGGAGAAACACTCGTCTAAATTATTTGTTCTTTCTTAAATTATTTTTGAAATTTTATTTTACTTATTTGTTTAGACCCTATTACATTTTTGTGTATGTTTTTGTTAAAAACTAGGTACTTGAAAATACACTCACCTTTTCCAATATTTTCATACTGGCATAGAAAATTAACTCTATACACTAGAACTACTTGGATTTGAGATTAGTTGGGTCATGGGTAGTCTTAATGTCTTCTCAAATATTTTCTGGGCACGTATCTTACCTGTCAGTGTGTGTGTTTGTGTGTGTTTGTGTGTGTGCGTGTGTGAGTGTGTGTTTGCTTTTTTTTTGTCAGCATCTTAATTCCTCCAAATGTCTTCCTTTAGGTTCTTGGAGAATGTACATGTTAGATTTCATTCATGTACAAGTATTTTGTGGTCTCCAAAAGTCTTCAGTCCCTCCACAGTTTTTAGCCACTTCAGTATCTAATAATATCTTCTATGATCTGAAACTTCCCAACTCACCAAATGCCAGCATCACAACAAAGAAATTGTATCTCTTTGTTTTTGCAGATAATCTCTACAAACAATTTCAGATAAACAACTTTCAGACCTCAAAATATGAACCTACCATATTTTGTGAAATAAGCTGAGTTTCAATTAAGTCATTTTGTGTCTGAAAATAAGTAAGATTTAATGTTTTTGAACTTGAGATGAAATTGACCCATCAATTCAAAATAAAGAATCCATCAAGAGCCATAGAATGTATAGACTGGGCTACTAGGTTTGATAAACAAATGTTTCTCCTCTTCTCTCTTCTGTTGTGGTCCCCTCACTTCTCCCTCCTGTTTCCCCTCCCTTCTTTTCCCCTCCCCTCTTTTCCCCTTCTCCCCTCCTTTATCCCCTGCCCTACAAATACACATACACACCTCTTCTTCTCCTCTCCATTCTCCCCTTCCCTCCCCCTCCCTCCTTTTTCTATTCCCCTTCCGTCTCCTCTCCTCTGCTCTCCTCTCTTCTATCTTCTTCCTCCTCCTCCTTCTTCTCCTCTATCTGTCTCCATTTACCATTTAAGTATAGAATACAAGTTTTAAAAATTAATTAACTTATTTACTTTACATCTCAATCTCAGCCCCCTTTCTCTCCTCTTCTCCCAGCCCTCCTGTTCCCTCCTACCACCATTCTCTAATCCATCCTTTCTCCTCAGAATAGGGGAGTCCCCCAGGAGTATCAATCAGCCTTGGCATATCAAGTTGCAGTAGGACTAGGTATGGAACACCTCCTATTTCTGCTAGGCAATGCATCCAGGCTAGGGGAAAGAGATCCAAAGGCAGGCAACAGAGTCAGAGACAGCCCCTGCTCCTGCTGTTGGGAGTCCCACAGGAAGACCAAGATGCATGACTGTTACATATGAATATGACTTTTAAAAAGAGAAATGATCATCTAATGCCAGCCATAATGGCCATTATCAAGAATACAAAAGACACCAAACCCCCCATCCAACACTGAATTCTACATTGTGCTGCAACACCGACCTGCTGAAAAGATGTGACCAGTGGCACAATGGTGGATTGAAAATTCTGAGGCAACCATTTATATTCTGGCTGTGTATGCAGGCTGGTGCCCAGGAGAGATTTCATGCCTATTACTATGCAACTTATCAAAGCACTGTAGCAAGGGAGGTCTTGGGCCCTGGAAGGACTGCTGTTGTTTTGCTAAATGGACATGCTGTCAAAGAACATTCTAAATATTTATGTTTATGCCCACGGGTCTACGCTGCTCTCAACTTTGGTCCTTTGGAATTAGCTAGGGGTCAATGTAGAGAGTAACAACTGCTCAAAGTGCAGAGTAAAATAGCTCTGAGTATTTAGCTATAGCTGGGTCATTGGCATCAACCTCCAGACCAAGTCTCAGGAAATTTCAGTGGTTAGTGGTTAATGCAGAGCCTTATAACTGCTCAAGGAGTATAAATATCTCAGAGGCATCAACTTTGGTTAGGTCATCTCCATTAACCTCTCACATTCCAAGGCTCAGGAACTTGGAAGAAGAGGGGTCAGAAAGGGTGTGAGGGTTGACAGATGGGAAGGAGAAATGCTGGCTTCTGGACATGGCATGGATGTCACACCCATGAGGGCTCAACAGCTGGGATTATCAGCATAAAACCTGCACAAGATCAAGCTAGTAAAAATTCCAGCATGGACAGAAGCAGGGATCGAGGGGCCCAAACCCTGTTGTAGGAGCTGTTAGACATTTACAGATACTAAGGGAGTGAGTCACTTTCCTTGCCAGATGTGACAGCCAGTAGGTTGCTCATCCTCCTGGGAATGGCCACACACCCATGCACTTATGAATAACACTAACTGGACTCAAGGGATTATGAGTAACAAAAATAAAAACAGGATGTGAAGCCAGCAGGAAAAAGAGGTGGAGGCACCAGGGGGAGTTGTAGAGATGTAAGAATGGATAGATATAATCAATATGTATTGTATGAATATGTGGAATTTTCAAAGACTAAAAACTAGTATTTAAAAGCGGTGGCAAGTGAACTTAATAGGTAATTTTCAAAATGAGAAACACAAATAGCTAGTAAGTATTTTTAAAATAGTATTCAATATCCCTAGCCATCAGGGAAATGCAAATTAAAACTACTTTGAAATACTCCTCACCTCAGTCAGAATGTCTAGCATCAACAAATCTGATGACAAATGATGGAGAGAACATGGAGGGCAAGAAACTCATTAACTCAGTGGCGGTGCAAATTAATTCAGCCACTGTGGAAATAAATCTGACATCACATTATCAAAAAACTAAAAATAGAACTACCCTATGATGCAGTCATTTCATTCTTGAGTATACAACTAGAGAACGTCATACCCTTCCATAGAAATATTTGCACATCAATGTTTACTGTCACTTAATTCACTATTACAAACAATTGGAATCGACCTAATTGTCCATCAAGAGATAAATAAAAATTTTACACACACACACACACACACACACACACACACACACACACACACACATTACTTTGCTGTGTAGGAAAATGAAATTTAAAATTTTATAGGAAAATAGGTGAACTAAGAAAATATAATACTTAGCAAGTTCACATTATTTCAGGAAAATACCACATGTTCTTCCTCATATACAGATTCTAACTAATAATATAGGTATGTATGCAAACAAATGTACTCATGGGTACAGGATAATATGCAGAAAAATAAAATGAGACAGGCTAAGTATTATGGCATATGGATGGACTGAATGCAGGTAATGGGCATGAGCTGTGGAAGAGGATATAAGCTAATTGTTTTTCTTTCTCCAATTCTGTCTTACATTTTATGCTTGTAGCAGAAGGTCAGTGTAAAAATTGATGTCGTAGTGAAAGTGTAAAATCCACTGTAAAGTTCCACACCCTCCGAACCACTAATCTAACTGTAGAGAAGTCCATTAAGATGGAGAGGCTTTGGGGCTTGTTAATTTTGATGTTTGATTTTATTTTTAATTTGCGAGTTTTTTATAGTAAAGTTTATAAAATCTTTAAAACTTTGAAATGGGAATAATAATGTGTAATTCCTAAGCCTACTGAAATTATAACAGATGTTTATGGACACTGGTTTTATAGTTAGATCATCATACATTTATCTTAGATCAGTGTTTATTTCCTTGGTAAATGCTTATCTTTTAGATTCCTTTTTTTTGATTTTTCTCTGAAGTGGGATATAGAACATACTTTAGAATTATTATTAAAGCAAAATGACCTAACTCAAGTGTGATACCAGACAAGTAGAAAACAGTATGTTTAGTTTTTGTATTTGCCTGTTTGAGACATGAAGGGTGTCTTTGTGAACCTTAACCTTCCCTGAACTCACTAGACAGTGCAGATGGCTTCAACTCACAGTGATTCCCTGCTTCAGATTTGCAAGTTCTAAGTATACAGGCATCAGGTGTGACTTCTAGCTTAACACATTCAAAAAATAATAATCATCATTATTTTAAAAACATTTCTTAATAAATATTTGAAAACACATTTAGATTATGTATAATTTTGTGTGTAAATTGTGGCCAATAATATATACATATTTTATTCATATTTGCTTAGTAATTGCTTGCTATAGCTTTGCTTGTTAAGTATAGCACTAATATTTGTGCCTTTTCATCCATTGATTAAGAACTAAAAATTACAACCATTTCTGGGTTCCCAGCTGAATCTGCAGTGTCTCCTGAAAACATCAGGCGGATAAGGTTTTATTTGGTACTTCTCTAAGAATGTAGCCCCCATTCTAGTGTATATTGTTAGAAACCTGGTGGCATGTGCCAGAGATTTTTTTCCCCTGACACAAAGCCGGTCAGGAAGTTTTCATCTTACAATTTCAAAGGCTGGAATACTATCATTTTACTGGAAAAAATTAAAGTTCTTCAACATTTGGAAAAAAAGTGTTTGTAAAACTTTGTCATTTATTTTTTATCTGGAAAAGCAACATTGTAAGTTAAGCCTGATGTGATGTCACCAGTCACCAAGCTTCCTGTAAATTGATTTCCTATGGAAGTTATTTTCTTCTCATGGCACCAGTGTGTAGTTTGTTACAACCTGGACTTGCTGAGGACTTCTCACGAACAATTAATCCCTCCCTTTTCTCTCTTTCTCAATATATATCATGAGTTTGCAGGAGACACTGCAAACTGAGCTGTTTGGATGACCAAGTCCACAGGGGAATATTTTATTGGGGAATATTTTGAGGTCAAAATAAATTGAGGGTTTATAAATAAAACCACCCAACCTTGGCTCCTTTATTATTATTAAATTCCCAATTCTAAACTATTTATGAGCTACTTGTCATGTGCCAAGCCTTGGGTGGTGATGCGTAATTCAGATGGGAACCCATGTTTTCTCATTCTACTGGACTGGGAAACATCCTTGTACATAGAATCTTCCCAGCTCTTCTCTTTCTGTTTGGTCAATGCAGTCTGGCTGCTCCCTTCAGTGCCCTGAGTCCACACACCTAAATCAAGGAGACTCTTAGACATATGCTGATTTTTCTCATGTGTGAAAATAGGATAAATATAAGTGCACTTAGGATGATGTTGAGGAAAAATACCTATGACACATGAAAGGAGCCTAGAATACTTACTTTATTGGTAAAATAAGCCCATAGAAAATTTTGGTAATTAATGTTGTTCTTTCTACATTACAAGCTGGAGTTTTAACCTCAATTTAACCAAATGCACAAGAATGATGTAGTGAATCCCTATAGGCCCCAGTTAGGTAAACTCATTGCCTGGGTAGTTGGTACCCTGATTAAAGGTACACTGAGGTTCATGTAGTTCATTAGCCATTTTTTCTAATGTGGAAGTCAGATCCCCCCCCCTTTCTTTCCATATTCTAAGTGAAGCAGAGTTGAAGTTCAATTTCTCTATTAAAAACTATGGTTTCCCTCACCAGTATTGAGTTTTCACTCTATGAAGTCTGAAATCTCAACTTGCATTTCTGGAACATAAGCCCATGAGAAAATGCTGTCTTTGAATCAGCTGTTTCAGGGTTCGCATGTCCAGGTCTCAATGCAGAAAGATCTTCTGATACATAATCATTAAGATATTTTGTTAATTAGTTAAGTCAAACTCCCCTTTCTCCTGAGAAAGACTGCTTTCTCTTCTTCCGGATCTGTTATAATGCAGACTCATCAGTTTAATGAACATCTAGTTATTAGCATGAAAGAGACCCAAAGAAATCTATTAGAACCAAACTTCGTCCTATGGAGAAAAAAATTCTAAACATGAAACTTATCTGGAAAATTCAACCTTAATGTTAAGAGTGTGGGCATGGAGGAATGACTTCTCAGAGCTAGAGTAATGTGTGGAAAGAGACGGTGAGGTAGTGTCTTTAGAAGCTCTCAGAGTGTGGCTCACAGACCAGCCACACTAACATGCTCTGGAAATGTGTTATAATTTATGTTCTTCAGACTGACTGATCAGAAGCTGAAGCATCCAGGTGATTTTCATTCACTGTCCATCTAGACTATGTGATTTTTACTTTACCACACAATCCTCTAAATGTGATACCAGACTAGAAAAAAAAAATAGAATGTACCAGGTTATGCTTGATATAGCTAAAGGTTTTAGGTTGGTTTGAAAAATCTATTCCACTTGTGCCATCTACTTGCCAACACAATCAACATTGCCTACTTTTGTTTATTCTGGTAGTTCTTAGCTGTGTTTCTAGACCACAGCAAAGGATAAGGGAATTTATATGTTTATGTTCAATGAACATTGTCTGGTGATGTTATATTATAGTGCTAGAAAGGCTAGAAGTAGAGCCAAATATGTGACCGTAAATGTGATTGGCAAGGCATGGAAAGCAATGGAGGAGTATATTGCTCAACCTTGACTGTCAGCTTGATGCATGTTCAAACCACCATAAGGTGCATCTCTGAGTATGTCAATGAGAGTGTTTCCTGTGCAGGAAAACCCACCTTGGATATGGATTAAAGCATCCTGTAGGTTGGCATCCCAGACCATTGACTGATAAGGAGAAAATGAGTCGGGCACTAGCATCCCATTGTCCATTCCCGAGAACAGATATGACGCGTCCACTCCTCTCAAGCAGATTTCTGTGCCTCAGTTGTTATTTCACCATGATTGACTGCATCTTCTAGCTGTGAGCCAAAATACACCCTACTGCCTTTAAGTTACTTTTCCACAGCAATGCATGAAGTAACTAATTCAGGGGGAAAGTATGCTTATCATTCAATATTCGTAAAATGTATAATGCCAGATGTTATTTCTTCAGGCTTTATTACACTGGGACTTGGATAGCAATCATCAGGCTTCCCCTCTTTCAATGTTGGCCTCTTTCAATGAGTGGCAGAACTAACATTCGGAATAATATTCTTCAAGAATCACATTACTCGCATAAGTCTCCAGTGTGTGGGTTGGGAACTCTCTTACTGCTGACCAATTATAGCATATGGGAACACATGTATACTAAAGTAATTATCTGTCCACATGGCTGATTTCGCCACTTAACCAAGAAATCATGGTGGAGAAAAATAACATATTAAGTACCTTGTATAATTCTTTTTCCATAGCCCTGGAATTTAGCACTTTCTGAAACTGACTCAGAAAAATGTGTCATGCGTGTTTATTTAATAAGTGAACATAATTAGTTCTTGGCCACAAGACCCTATGCTCCTCTTAGAATTTTACCACAATCTCCTAGACTTGGATATTTATCTTTTGATCCTTTAATGTCTGGCTCTAGGAATCCTCCAGAAAATCTCTGCTTGCTGAGATTTTTTTTCCCCCTTTTTTTTTTGAAGCTTTCCAGAGCCCATCTATATTAAACCATAGGGTACCGTCATACTTGGGCTTTCACATTTGAATGTGTCCAACACACATTCTATCCCTCTTTGCTCTAAGAGAGAAAATAGACTGAACAGACCTTTTCTCACCTTTGAACCTGCTTGTCATGGAACGTCAAATAAAGCCTAGGTTTTATGTTTTATTTGTTTATTTGTTGTTGTTGTTTTTAAGTCAGTCACATGAGAAAACATCTGTCAGTGACAATTCAATGAGTACTGTCACTTCTAATTCTAGATAAATGCTCAATGGTTGAAACTGTCAATCTCTTCCACAATGTCTGTGGAGGCTCTCATGCAGCTCTGGGCATCTGTTTCTACCTATACTGTTCACAAGCGTCCAGAAAGGACTTCATGGTGTGTGTCTCCTCAAACTCACTCATTCATTCCTGCCTGACATCTGACAGGTTTGCTAATTCTGCATCTCTGGAATGATAGCAATTTTTTAAAAGGAGTTCCATGTAGCTATAATTCAGAATACTTATGGCTCACGTAGTCAAGGCCAAAGCCAAAAAGTGAGTAAGAGCAAGTTATGGGGATTGTCTGTCCATATGAGAGTCAGAGAATACCTTCTCCTGCCGTGCTCTGCTTCAGTCTTGACCTCATGGGTGAACCAGCTCTTATGCAGCTGGAACACTGTGCCTGCTGCATCTGTGGGAGAATACAGCTTGGTTCACTCCTTCACTGGTCATTGACTTCTTTTTCAAGGGTCATGGGTATATTTAGTGACTGTTTACTTCTTCTCTCCTTCCTTTCTCTTTCATTAATATGTGGGGAGTTTATTTCATTTCTTTTTTTTTTTCAGTGCTCTGAGAATTTCTTGCAATATGTTTTGGTCATAATCACTTGTTCTTCCAACTTTTCCCAAATCCATTCTTCCCTCCCACGTTTGTCCATCTTGTGTGTCCTGATTTATTGCTGTTGTCTTTTAATATTTTTTATTGATTTTTGCATACATTACATCCTGCTAGACAGGTTCTTATAGAAAGAAAAGAAGCTGAACCTGTAATCTTACCAAGGCTACATGACATTCTGCATGTAGGATATATAGAGAATTCAGGCTCCCCAGACAAGGTCAGAGAAGGAGAATCCATAATGGTAAAGAGAGTACCCATTTTATGCCAAGCTCAGAAGGCTAAATTAATCTGGACAATGACAGACTTCAAATTTAATTACCCAGACCCAACATTTGGCAGTTTCATTGGTCACATTTTTGCTCAGCTCACATTTAGGAAGTCATGTTAGTCAAACTTTATGGATGTAGCTTCTGACATTAGCAGGAGAAAGAACCTTACATCAAATTCCTGGTCTTTTTGCTGTTAAAATCTTTCTGTCCTCTCTTCCAAAATGGCCTCTGAGTCATAGGTGTAGGTGTTGTGTTCTATACATAACCGTTGAAACTGGGCTTCACAACTGTGCATTTTGATTAGTTGTAGATTTCAGTCTGTTGCAAAGAGAAAAAGTTTCATTGATGAGGGGACATAAAAGTTTCTTTTGTACTCCTATATGTTATTGTCTTCTCTGGGGCTTATTGCCTCAGTCTGTTAACCTAGGCCTAGTCCTGGAAGTTCCTAGCCTCTGTGTAAACTTATCTAGGCCTAGAATATTTTCAGCCTCTGAGACTTACTGTTGAATAAATTCAGCCCTTACTAGTTTTTTTTTTCTGAACTCTAGCTGGCTGGTCATCTCAGCACTTTTAGCTCAAGCTTCTCTCCAAGCTGACTGATTCAATCTGGCTTCTCTCAGTTTTCCATGGAATTACTCTGCTTGGCCTCAAACTAACTCCAGCAATTTGTTCTAATCTTCCAGCTTCTTCTCATTTTCTGGCTCATTCTGTCTTTACCTGTATCTAGCTTGTTCTCTCTTTAACCTGTTTCTATAAACTTCCCTGGTAAAGCTGCCTCCTTCCTCATTTTTTTTCTCCTCTGAACTGCTATCTTAACTAGCTTTCCTTTCCTTTCTCATGAGAGTTGATCATATACTATTCTGTCAAATCTTTCTCTGATTTGTCACTTTGTCTGCCACTCAAACATCACTTTCAAACATAGGTGCATCTGTCTATAAACTAATTTTATTTTCATTGTTTGGGATTAAAGGTGCATACTAAAGGCATGTTTATATTCCAGCCAGAGGGATTAAAGGTGTCTGCTAAGGCTGAGCCACTCTACAACTTGAAACACATTTTTTTCAGTAAATAATAAAATATCAGGGTTCACGGTGTAATCAAATATCCTGAAATGGATGAAGACTACACTTATCTGTGGGTATAAGAAAAATGTTTATAGATTGTTATTAGTAATTATGCTGGCTTAATAAATTAGTGGTTGTAAATTCTTTTATAACTATGACTTCACTAGCACTGATTAGTAATTTAAGTTTTTAGTACCAGAAATGATTTTGATCTTGTTGAGAGAGTTTTAAGTTCATTAAAGAGCTGTTGGTTACTACCAAGTTATGAGTGCCACTAGAGCATACATAGGGTTATTGTGCTATGCTAGGTATTGATGTGGTTCATAGGAATTCCAAATTTGTAATAGGTACTGAGAAGTAGAACTCAGTTCCTTATGCTTGTTCAGCAAGCATCCCTACTTCCTGAGCCAGTTTCCAAACTCTACAATTTTATTTTTTGGGATAATATTTCTGAGGCATCAAGGCAGAAAAGCTAATCACACTGAAACTGCTACTATCTATAGTCAAATGTTTGCATGGGTTTGTACTCTCCTTCAGCTCCTGTGGTAAGAATTGCTTTGGAAAAGCAAATCACCATATCATAGAATTTAATACATACCTCAGTTATTTCTCCAATCTGGTTATGCTTTATCATCTATAAAGTGAAGCTAAAAAACCAATTCTTATCCTAGAGAACCGAGGTGAGATCAGCACATCTTTGGTGTCGTAGAAGGAAGTTGTCACACATGCAGTGTGTGACACATTGTCACATATACAGTGGAAAGGCCCGACTGCAAGGGAACATGACCCAGAACATCATTTATTAGGAATGAAGCCTCAAAAACCTCCTGAATTTCAAAACCAAAACCAAAACCAAAACCAAAGCTAAGCTTGGCCTGGAGGCAGAAGACAGTCATGTGGCAGGGTTTCAGCAACAAAGAAGAGTGTTTATTATTCAAAAACCATACGTTCACTTTTTGTAAGGTTTTTTTTTTTTTTTTTTTTTGAGAACTTTGTGAGTACTCAGTTGACAGCATTTGCTCCCCATATTCTACCCCTTACCACTCCCTCTGTGTCCCTCCGACTCTTATCCAAATCCACAGCTATTCTTGCTCTCACCTCAGGTTCCTAGATTCAAACCTTCAGATTTGAGTATATAACATGGAGTAACCACAGAAAGCAAGGATAATGGTGGGTCTGGTGGCAGCTCTAAGGGCAGACTATAGGTACCACATGTTTACTTGACTAGGAGGCAGTGTTCTGGTTAGTATGTCATTTGGACTTGATTTTCTTAAAATGTTTTTATACAATAAAGCCTAGTCCAGCCTTGCCACTATGGTACCACCAATCTGTAAAAGGAGTTTTGTGGCCTGACATTATGTTGCCCTCGGTCAAACAGCAGCTTTCTTTTTAAAAGCATTTTCCATTCATTACTGGCCGACAGCCCCACTATCCCCACAGGACAGTGAAGTTCAATTGTCATTATAAGTCCAAGTGTGAGAGAATGCCAGTCACCCCAGGCAATAGCTTTTGGAAGCTTTGCAGCTATTAAATGCCTCATTTTGAATGAGCTGTGTACTTTTTTTGGGGGGGGGAGGAGATTTAAAACCACATTGTATAAGCAGCAATTAGTGGCTTCCCACAAATTGCATATCATTCTAGCAAGTGTGCTCTCTCTGAAGTGCTTTGTTGACTGGCTTGAAGGATTGTGCTTCATTGTTTTTTAGAGGGCAAAAGCACTCAGTGCTTCTCCATCCCTTTTGTACTAGCCCAGGAAGATGCACAGCATCAGAGACACTTAGTGCAGGAGGCAGCCCTGGCTCTTTACTAGTCTCCTGACTAAGAACCTACAAAGGAACATTGATGTTATCTTCAAAATATATCTTATTGTATTGCTTTCAGTTTTTTATTTTTTCATTTTATTTTTAATATATGGGTGACTACTACCCTATGCTGGCTTATAAGCTCTGTTATAGTCGATGAAAGATATATAATACAGAGGAAACACATTTATTGCAACTAAATATGGCATAGTTACAGCACCAAGCCAAAATGAATTTTGCTCAATGAAAACAAAACTTTGTAAGGGGTATGAGAGGCTGATTTTAAAGGTTAGAAGGATCTTGGATTGCACCTTTTCAGGCAATTTACATCACTGGGCCAGGTACCATTTCATTAATGCCTTCTTGCCTTTGCTAAAAGGGTTTGGGGAGAGCTCAAAAGAGAAAATGTTTACTAAAGGCAAAGTGTGTGTGTGTGTGTGTGTGTGTGTGTGTGTTTTCATTATGCAATGACAGTTGGTTGACTGGTCCATCAGCATTCATATAGAAACTGAGAGTGTCCTGATTGACAGACCACTGAGAATGTCCTCAGGTGACTATCAACTAATTCCAATTCTATGTAATAGTCAGTGCTATGCAAAATGACACTGACATTTTATTCTTAGAAGTAAACAGTTCAAATTTAGTTCTGGTTTAGAAGTCTTGGGCTTTGTCTGATTCTGTCACTTCCCATGTCTGTGTCATAAACAAATCATTTCCAGCCCCAGGTCTCTGTTTCCTTGTCTGTGAAATGAAGGAATTAAATAGATAAATTTTATGATCTTGTCTACAGATTATCTGGATCAAAGGACAGGTAATTCTCTGTTTGGACATTAGAATTTAACCCTCAGAATTTCAATTATGTGCTGGAATGACCAGGAATCTCCACATGGAATATAGTGACAACATATTTGAAAATTCTCTAGAAAAAGAGCCATATTAATAGTAAGTATTCAAAATATTTGCAAGGATCTTGTTGATAATAGGGTTGGGAAAAAGTAAATTTGGAATGGAGAGATGGTTTAACAGTCATGAGTACTTGTCTGAAATCTCAACTGGTCTGGTCAAGGATTCTATTATTTAATAGTTTTAAAGAAAATGGTTTCTGGGTACCAGACTGCCTCTTACCTAAGCAAACAATTTCTCATTCCTATTACTTGAACCAGTGAGAAGTCATGGGAGATGTTCTGAATGATGAAATAGAGACAAGATTACCAACAACCCTTGAGGCTACCCAGCAGCCCATAGAAGCAGTATCCTGGCCATTTGAGAAGGCATGTTTGGAACATAATGCAATAGGGCAGATGAAATTGTTGAGCTGACTTCAATATCTAAGAAGTGCAGAATCTTTGGGTATCTTTCCTTCAGCTTACAGGGGGAAAGGCCTTCGTTCTATGGTGTGGAGTACATTCATGAATGAAGCTGTCCAACCTGAGCCTTTGCTTCCCATTTTTGTATACACACAGGTCACGTGACCCACATTCCCTGATGACACATGTGCAGAATGATTAGCAATACCAGGGTGGGTATGTAAGCCATGCGGAATTCCACAGTTGTTTCCAGGGCATCCACTACTGAATGAATACATGAGAAAGCCTTAGGAAAAGGTAAGATTCCAGAACACAGGAACCTAAGCTCCTTATACTCAAGAAAGTTATCTTTGAATCAAAAATACCTATGTTGTTCTATGATGCGAACAAGAAATATATCTATAATATATTATGCAACAGAAGTTTCACATATAGTCTTCTTTCAGGATATGATTTCTGGTTTGTTTTCTATTGCTGTGATATAACAATCTTATAAGAAAACAACTTGAGGAGGAAGGAGTTTACTTGGAGATAAGAAATGATGCAGAGGCCAAGGAGGGGGTGCTGCTTACTGGCTTAATCCTTGTGGCTTGCTCAGGCTGGTTTCTTATACAACCCAGGACCATCGCACCAACTACTGTGAGATGGGTCATCCACATCAATCATTAATCAGGAAAATGCCCCAGAGAGTTGTCTACAGGTTCATCTGATGGAGACATTTTCTCAATTGACACTTTTTCTTCCTAAATGACCCTGACTTGTGTCAACTTTAGAAACACTAATCCACATGATGTATCAAAAGTTACTGTCGTGCATAACCCCAAACACATGCAAAAAGTCCATCATAAAAGAATTATAGACTATATTATTACAGTGATACGAAGTGCCAAGGTAGGTGGAAGTAATAGGAAAATATCAGAAAACATGTTGCTTCTGTAGGCTCAGAGTAGGATTTTACTGGTAAGAGGTCTAGGTGAATGTTCTGGAATGAGTGTACTATTCTATATCTTTATCAGGAATTAATGCTCCAAAGTTTTAAAAGTTGGCAAATACAAAGTTAAGAAATGAGTCATGCCTTGCCCATAAATGTCACCAAAGGAACAGCTATGGACAGATCTCACAATAGTGAGTTTTGTGTGTGATAAATAACTAGAAACCTGCAAATAATGCTTTAGAGATACATAGAAAATAAGAGGAATCACACAAACTTCTGAATTGAGAAGGGCTAACAGTAATCTAAATTTCAGTTTAAGAGTGAGAATGAGAGGAACTTGAACCCCGTCTCTTTCTTCTTAAATCTTTCACTCATGTCTATATTTGAATTGATGGGCAGAAATCCCAATCATTTGTTATAAATCATATAGATCAAACAACTATAGCAGGCTAGCCTGCCAATGATAAGGCAAGTGAAAACATCCATGCAGAGTTTCAACAATGTACTGTGAATTAACTCTGCTGTTTAGGTTCACTGTGGAGTTTTCAGAGGGTTGTGACATCCGTCGATGAATAATTAACCTGCGTAGCAAATCCATTTCGTGTGCTACCACGATATAGCCAATCAAAGCTGGTTTGCTGTTGGATTATTTGGAAAATGATGAGGATTCCCATTTAGAGTTAATTGCAGTGCAAAGGTTGACAATTATCTTCTCCATAGAAGCACCCGATGCTTCGATATCATTGTGCGTATGTACCTATAATTAGGTACATAATTTGTCTTGCAGAAATTGTAACCCAGTCATTACCTGGATCTTATGCTTGTAATTAGAATTCAAAAATACTAAATGGGAAAAGTGTGTTGGTGGGATGGTAGAGCCATTACATTGTGAAGATCTGTGTGGAGCTATTAGTGGGGGCTTCCTGGATTGCTGCCTTCTATCAAAATTAAAAAGCATTAGGATGTGTGGAGAAGGTGAAAATTATGGAAGAGTTAAAAAAAAACATTTAAATTGCTTGTTCAAGACTTGATTGAAATCATTTTAAAAGTCTCACGAACATCTCAAATCCAACACTTGAAAACAAACTTATTATCCACTTCTGACCGTTCTCCTGCATTTTCAGTTTCAGATCAGGCCTGGCCTCAGAGTGTCACCCAGAGTCACTGCTAGCTAATACCTTCATTCCAAGCAGACTGGCATTATATTGTAAAGTGCTTTCAAGCATGATGCTCCAGTCCATGCTCTGATGAGTTTGCAGTTCTGTTTGCATCACGGTTGATGATCAGTTTCTCATTAAAAATACAAATGGTACTGCATTTCTCCTTATTGCAGTATCTAATCACATGCACGATCACATCACTCCACTGCTGAAAAGCTTTAGACTAGCTATTGTTTCTTCTACAGCAGTTAGCCAGGCACACAAAAATGCTTTTACCTTAAACTCTGTGCCCATTTAATGCTCCCTGATCAGCTCTGTGTTGTAGTCACCAGTTCCATTGATTGCTTAAGCAAACAGACAATTAAATGTCCTCATTATTTCTGTTCTCCTTGCATCACTTGTGTGGTAGTGACTTTCCTTAATTTAGGGAAAAGTTTTTTTATGATTATGTTGACGATCTGGCCTATGCCATTGACATTGAACTCTTCTCCTTCTAGGCATATAATTAAATATTTGGACTTTTCATGGTGTTCCATGTTTTGCACATCCCTTTCATAGTCTGTTTGTGTGTGTATGTGACTGTGTGTGTGTCTGTATGTATGTATGCGTGTTTTAACTTTTTCCTATATTCTTTGCTTGAGTTGTCTAACTCCTCTGCTTTATCTTCAAGTTCCAACCTTCTATTTTTTGCTTGATCCCTTCTGCTTGTAAGGTTTTCCCTACATTTTTTCTAATTGGATTATTGACTTTTTCCACTTTCACATTCATTTCAGCAGGGTCTCTCTTCAATGTTCCCATCTCTTCACTGAATTCAGTTTTTGAATCCTTAATTGTCTTCTTCATTTCATTCAGTAATCTGTGTGCACTTCCCTACAGGTATGAATTGCTAGTCTCATTGAGTTTATTGAGCTGTTTATTCATTTTATCATTAAACTCCTTCGTGTTTTTTGATGGGGTTTATGATCAGTCTTTTAATTTCTGTGTAATGGGTTCATTTTGGTAATTCTCATAGGAGAACATTTTTATAGGGCTAGTTTGTTTGAAGGTTACATGTTACATGTTTGTGGCCTGGGAATATAGAGAGGTGTGTGTGTGTGTGTGTGTGTGTGTGTGTTGTGTTGTGTCTAATATGAGACTCAAGCTTGACTTGAAATTCAAGGCTGGTCCAAGGCAGGAGATGTGCATCTGGGATAGGACAGGGTAGAAGATGCATATCTGGGATTAGTCAGTCCCAAGAGTGTGTAGAAGGTGTGTTGGCAACTAGACGAATGGATGTGAGAGGGGGTGAGTAGGTGATCAGAAATGGGAGTAAGGTGTGGGGGAGGGAATGGGAGAGGGCTGGGGGAACAGAAATCTGTGGGAGGCATCTCTAGGACCAGTCAGAGACCTGGGACAGGAGAGGCTCTGAGGAGTCTATGCCTGTTACCTTAGCTGAGACACCTAACAGCAGGGGATATAGAGACTGATGTGGCTACCTCCTGTAGCCATGCAGGACTCCCAGTGGTGGGAAGTGGACATTAAATCACCCATAAAAACAAAAAAACCTTTGACCCCAAATTTGTCATATTTACAAGATGTGCAGGGATAACATGGAGCAAAGATTGAAGAAACAACCAACAAATGATTGGCCCAACTTAAAACCCATCCCATGGGAGAGAGCCAATATCTAACACTTTATGACAGCTTAATGTGCTTGCAAACAGGAATCTAGCATAACTGTATTCTGTGAGGCTTTTTCCAGCAGCTGATGGAAACAGATGCAGAGACCCACAGCTAAACAACAGGCAGAGCTCAGGGAATCTTGTAGAAGAATGGGAGATAGGTTTGAGGAAGCCAGAGGGATCAAGGATACCACAAGAAGATCTACAGAGTCAAATAACCTGGGCCCATGGGGGCTCATGGAGACAAAACCACCAACCTGGAGCAAGGGAGAGATGGGATCAGGAGATGGGAAAGGATATGCTTAGTCCTGCTGTGACTTGATGGGCCAGGATGGGTGGTACCAAAGGGGATTCCTCTTCTCTAAAAAGAATGGGAGGGGATAAATGGAGGGAGGGATTTGTGAGGTTGGGACGTTGGGACGGGGAGAAGAGGAGCAAGGGAGAGATGGGATCAGGATATAAAATGAATAAATAAGTCAATTAACAAAAAAAAACTCAAACAAACAAACAGCTGTACATTTCAAGACAGGCCTGAAAGTGTGTCCTGGAAGCTCACCAGATGAAGCTGAAGCACTAATTCTGGAACTCTTTGGGGAAGTGGAGACTGTGGGGAAGGATTAAAGCAGTTGGACAACCTCTCAAGTTTTCAGTGACTAAGAGCAGTCATCCTTCATATAGCTTATAAATTTATGGGTCAGGAATATAGAAGATTTAAACAGGTGTTACTTTCTGATGACAAATATCAAGGAGAGCTGGGAAATCTCCCATACTTTCTCCACCAAAAGGTCCTTTGTCTTTCTCCAAACATAGCACTTTTTGTTTCCATGGGTTCTGTATTTTGGCCTAGCATCTTGTAGCATGAATACCTAGATGATATTCTAAGGATCAGATAGTAGCAAGTGCCCGCATAGTTAAGGCTTATGACTGACAAATTTATGATACCACATCTACCATGGGCTCATATGGAAAGCATCCCCAGAAGCTCTCATATTTAATTATGGAGCCACCGAATCTCCATCTATATGGGAAAAGATCATATTGCAGAAGAACAAAATACCTTGGGAGCTATTGTGCCCATTTTTGGAAAAAAAAAGTTTATTTTATAACAGTCATGTTTTTGCCTTCTGAGATGCCCATCACTCTTTCAATGTCTTTCAAGTTCTGTCTTCCTTTAAAAAAAAAAAAAAAAAAAAAAAAAAAAAAAAGATTTAGTGCATTTTCTCTCCTTTGGATTCTGTAGAGGAGCCCACAGAATTTCCTCCACAATTCTTTTATACAATAAATTCCAAACTCCTTTATCCAAAAATAGATTGTCCCTGTATATTGTCTATTCACTGACAAGTTTCTCTCTACTGCCAGATATAAGGACTTTAAAATTCATTATATATGACATAGATTATGGTACCTATTAAATGTTACATGCATGTTTTGTTGATCAGAAGCAATAAATAAACAAAGTAATAAACAAGTAGATAAATAATTGTAAGTGCACAGATGTAAGCACACACACCAAACACACACACACACACACACACACACACACACACACAGAGAGAGAGAGAGAGAGAGAGAGAGAGAGAGAGAGAGAGCAAATTCAGTACTTCAACCCCATCAAATTCCAAAATGGTTCCCAATGTTCTACATCTCAAGATATTCATGTTTCTATTGTTGGTGGTTTATATAGCTAATATAAACATGCAGAAGTGCTAGCATTACATTTCTCAGGTTAGACTGTAAGAATCTTATTCTCCCTTCCCTCCACACCCCCATTTCTCTCTCACAGTTACAGTTGCCTCACTGCCAGCAGTCCTATGGGGATCCCAACACACTAGGAACTGAGGTCTCTTGTTAGCCACTTGGGTGACCTTGTAGACTGATGCTTCAGATATAGGTGCTTTCAGATGCCTGCACTCCTAGAAACAGCTTGAGCAAAACCTCATGAGAAGTACAGATCCAGAACCACTCAGAAAAACTGCTCGTAGATTTCAGAACCCCAGAAGTCAAGTAAGAGAATGCTGGCTTTATTGTATGTGACTATTTGTGGGGTGATTTTAAAATCACAGGAAATGATTTATTTACTAGTACATTTTTGTGAACAACATTCAAGGGGGCAATAAAGAAGACCACACCCCCTTCTCTTTTTAGATTGGAACTGTAACTATTTTGTTGTTAGTGGGCTAGACAGCTAGGTGGTAATTCCTATTTGAAGGAGAACACCTGGGCTTTTTTTTTTCCAACACAAAGAACCTCTCAGTTGCTACCAAGAGAAAGTAATGATCTCATTTCTTGGAGTATTTGAGCTAATTAGCAGTGTGGTAAAGTGTGGCATGCACAGCGATAAACGATTTGGACTCAGCCTTCTAACACATTCTCTTAAAGAAATAAAGTGATGCCAACAAACAGACATTAAACTACAACACACCAGGCCACATGAAGGCCCCTTACTTTTTAATTCTTTGTTTTGAATTTTTATTACTTAAGTCCTAAAATTTCCGATTGTGTTGACTGGATGTAACTTCATTTTGTCTCTATAAAATTGGATCATGAAAAAAAAAAAAGAAATACATGAAATTACTAGGAAAGATTTCATTTAATGCACTTCTCAGAAATCCCAAAAGAACTGTATAATTTTTGTATTTAAATACACCTCATGAAATATTAGATGTGGATTATTGAGAAGCCATAACTTAGAGGTTTAATATACACACAGATCTATTAGCACATATATTAATCTCGCAGTTCTTTATGCTGGCCTGTAGCCATACATTTCTAGATCACCAAGTGCTAACTGGTCATCACTAAATATCTGAGAGAGGGGAAGACAGGAAACTCAAAGTGTGAGCCACTAAAAAGGGCCTTTCCAGAACTTCTCTTTCTCTAAACATCTGAGAGAGAGAGAGAGAGAGAGAGAGAGAGAGAGAGAGAGAGAGAGAGAGACTGTAGGATAACACAAAAAAAATCACCAAACATGTACACAAAGTTTGGAAGGTCTATCTTTCTTAATTTTAATTTGATGTATCTGTATATGTTTATACATTGTTGTAAACATGTGTGTGTGTGTGTGTGTGTGTGTCGTATGCATGCAAGTGTGCACAGGTGCCTGAGGAAGCTAGAGACGTCACCTGGAGCTACGGTTACAGGAAATTGTGAGCTGCCGGATAAGGGTTCTGGGAACTGAAATTAGGTCCTTTGGACAAGCAGGGAAATTTTTCTTTTTTACTGCTGAGTCATCTCTTCAGCCACATGATGCAAATATTTTAAACCTTAAGGAGTTGATTCTCTTTAAGAGAAAAACCATGAGGCCAGAGTGAGAGAATTGATGCAGAAAACAGAACAATAAGCATAAGAATATGAAATATGAACTGACAATCTTCAGGGAAAAGCGCATGAAGAAACAAAATCATCACTGAAACCAAGACAAAGGGAAAAGACATAATAATCCCAGAGGAAGTCACAATGGAGACACTGGGGTCAGAAATGAGAAGTCAGATACAAAAAAGGGAAGCCTCTCAAATGTTTAGAAAGTGTTAGATAAACTGTGTAACCTCCACAAAACTAGTCAGTGTTTCTGATACTGCTTGAGGAAGAGTGCCACAAACTATTAATAGAACAAGGATTTTTTAAATAACTATTTTCATGTTTATGAGTGTTTGTCTAAATGTATCTGTGTACCACATGAGTGCAGGGCCCAAGGAGACTAGAAGAGAATGTCAGATCTTTGGGGATTAGAGTTACAGACAGTTGTGAGTCATTATGAAGGCTCTGGGATTTGAACCCAGGTACTTTGAAAGAGCATCCTCTTAACAACTGACCCATCTCTCTACCTCTGATAAACAATAACTAACCACAAATATTTTCTACCACATCAGGAGGATCACAAGAAGGCATTGCTGCTCATAGCTAGCAACTACTTGTTATTATCTAGAGAAACAGAAGCACTAATGAGAGTGTTCATTTTAATTTCTTCACACTATTTTAAAGTAGACAAATGTAAGTAAAAATGTACCACAACTACATACCCTGGATGTGGCCATATGTGCCTCTAATCCCAGCAATGGAGTGTCTAGAAGAAAAACTCAAGGTCTGCCTTAAGTACACAATAAATTTGAGCCCAGCCTGTCAGAAAAAGGAGGAGTAGGAGAGGAGGAGGAGAAAGAAGGAGGAGGAGAAAGAGGAGGAAGTAGGAAGGAAAAAAGGAGGAAGAAGGAAGAAGAGTAGGAGGAAGGAGAAGTAAGAAGGAGAGAAAATGAGAAAATGGAAGAGGAAAGAGGAGGATCTAGAGAAGAAAGGAGGAAGAAGAGGAGAAAGAAGGAGAAAGAGGTAGGAGGATGAAGTAGAAGAGGAAGGAGGGGCATTAGAAGGAGAAAGAAGGAGTTGGAGGTAGGAAAAAGAAATGGGGAAAGAAAGGAGGTGGAAAAGGTAGAAGGGAGAAGGAAGAGAGGAAAGAGAGGGAAGAAAGAGGAGGGGAAGAAGAAAGAAGGAGAAAGATGAAGGAAAGAAGAAAAATCAAACAGTTTAATAAATGAATAAAGTCATCTACTTTACAAAACAACTTTAGAAAGTTGCTATCTGTGAGCAGATCTGGTTGAAGTTTATCAGACTATTCAATAAGAAAGAACATGGTTGCCAATGACCAATATAAAACCATAGCTGTAATTAATTCACAAGTATATCACTGTAAATCACCAACAACAAAGCATCACCATTGTGTCATAGCATGTCAATAAAACTTTCACATAAATGATAGGTGACAAGTTTTCTACCTGGATGGAAGAGGAGGAACAAAGGGAGAAAGAACCGGAAGAGAGAGGGAAAGATGGCAGCGGATGTACATGTGTCTCTAACAGTCTAAGGTAGTTGTAATATCTAGGTTGTGTATTGGATAACACCTATAATTGTGTGGGTATCTTCTTAATTGAGCATTTCCAAATATATAAAACTATTAGATAATCTTTAAACATTAGAGTCTCATTTCTATTGGGTACTGTGTGGATGGCAGTATGGTCTGGGCTCAGCCCAGCTTTGTGCAGACATCTTGGTAGATTGGCAGAGCCATCTTCCACAATGGCATCTTGTGGGTGACAGGGCCAGTGGTTTTCGGCCACAGGCCTTGACTAGTCTGGAAGATGGCGGCCCCATAACACAAGACAGATCAGGTGCTGCCATTTTAAATTTTAACAGTAACATGGATGGATATTTATAAATTATTTCTTCATATAAGCTTGGCACTAATAAAATACATGCTACACAATCTTAACTTACCTAGAAAATGATGACAATCTAAGCAGTGTGTGTCAAGTGACTAAAATGTGGAGCTCATGCAGCCTGGGAATCTCATCCCAAATGCTACAGCTTCCCATTTAAACCAAGAAGGATGGAAAGGACAACAACATGGGCTTATCTCAGACCAACAGTGACACGTTAAGGAATTAAGATGTTAGAAATCAGTCATTTAGAGAAATCAGATGTACATCCTGTGCAAGCTGGGATTCTGATGATCATTAAACAACCAATATAAAAACAGCACCGATGGAGAAACAGTGCAGAGGAGATGGTGAAGGTACACAGGGATTAAAAAAAAAAAATCAAACATGCTGCTCTACAGAAGCCAGTGAACTTACAATGAAATAGAACCTTTACAGCAAAATCTCCAAGATTTGCTGTAGGAAGAACCACACACATATGAAGTCTATGTCCTCAGGAAGAACATTGAGGGGAAATGTAGGGAGAGCCCTGCCAGCCTTTAAAGGGAAGGTAGTTGTGCTGCTATTTAAGCTATCCACAGCACAGATGAAGATGTCTGTTTCCAAGAATTTTTCATGAACACATTTCATTTTAATCAAAATCTGATAAGAGTTAAAAGTTATGCACATAGAGTGACAGATTCCATCTTTTAAGAATACATATATTTAGTTTGTCTCTGTGTGTGCAAGAGAGGAGAGAGAGAGAGAGAGAGAGAGAGAGAGAGAGAGAGAGAGAGAGAAATCATACAAGTGTTGAAGTTGGTCATGTGCACTGTGTATTCAGATGCTGATCTCTGTATTCCAAGGTCAGGTTGTAGTTTGGATATGGGCATTGTATTGACTAATGTGCCATAAGGAATGCTCCCCAATAATCCCTGATTGGTAAATAAAATGCTAGAACCTGTGACTGGGCAGGGGGGGAGAGGAAGGCGGAGCTTAGGATCAAGTGAAAAGATCTCATGTAGGGACCACAGGGAGAGAAGGTTAAAGGAGAGGAGAAGGAGGAGGCAACCATGAGGCAGGATGGACCATGAGCATGCAGCCAAGAGACGCTCTCCCTGAGGACATACATGGGACAGAGAAAGACTCAATTGGCAAGTAATGGGGCATTTATCTGGTTATGAATAGACTGGTCAGGTTAGAATAGCTCAGAACCTGCCCAACATAGAGCCAGCAGCTTGTTAATAAAATCTGATGTCTCTGTGCCATTTACTTGGGAGCTAAGAAGGATAAAATAGGGCAGAAACCCCGCAAAAAATTACTACAACACCCAAGCACCTCCCCAAGGACAACCTGTGGGACTCAAGTCTTTCTTACCAGGTAGATGGATATCCAGGGATTGATCTCAGATAATAAGGCAGGGTTGGCAGAAAGTGCCTATATCCACTGTGCTATGTTGCCAGCCCAGAATCGATCTCATGACTACCACAGATGTAAAATATGTTGTAGAACGCCTTAAAATATATATTACCAAACTTCATTAACATAAATATTCTAGGATAGCATTTAAATAATAATGATAAAATAGGAAATTTTAGGGATCTAAGGAAAATATAATATAGAAAATATTATTCCCAAACTTTAACTCACAAATGACAAGTAACCAAGCATTATTCTAAGCACTGTCATGTATAAGCTTATTTTTATTCTCTTTTATGTGGAAAAGAATGCACAAAGAGGTTAAGTCATGAGGGAAAAGTCACACAGTCATTGTTGGAGCGAGAATTTAATCCCAAAATTAATCTCTGGAGAGCATAGTCAAACTAGTTTTAAAATGTATTCATGACCTAAATAAACTAACAGCTGTTGTTGTTATTGTTACTGATTTCCAGATGCATATGCCATACAGAGCACACATGCATGAATTATCACATCACTGAAGGATGGGGGCTGGTTTTGTTCCCACTTTCTTTGAGAAGGCATCTGTCTTTCCATTGAAGTCATCTGTGCAAAGTGCAGAAACTTGGTTGGGCCTATATGTTTTCAGTAAGCTGTGACATTCAGAAGGGTAGAGTGAGATGACATGTTCTTCTGTGGTTGTGACTGTTGCCATACACAGTGAGACACAAGAGGTCACAGAGAAGTAAACCCACAATCCCCAAGGTGTGGCCAGGAGGTCTGCCTCACAGTGTCAGAGGTCTTCCATAAGGATCCCGATAGCCCATGCTTCTCAGAACTCAGTTACCACATTTGTAGAAACTAAGAATTATTCTGTTAATGATGACAGATCAATAGAAAATGTCTTCTGGATGCAGACGTGAATGCATCTTTGGCAGGAAAAGCTGGTACAATCTGGAAAACGTCAAGAGCCTCAGCACTGTTGCTGTGGGTAAGGGGGGTGGGAATCCAACAATGAGCCAACAAATGGGACAAGTTCTAGCAGAAAAATGGTGACTGAGCCCTGAGCACCAAGGAGACTTTTGGTTCTGATTATGGTCATTGCTTCCAACAGCCTCCCGCACCTGACGGCATCCCTACTTTTTTACAGGTAACTGTTTACAGGAAGACAGCAGGAAGAAGTTTCTTGAAGGAGAAGGGGCTAATCCTCAGCTCTCCCTGCTGCTCCTGCTCTTGGAGTTAATAATAGGATGTGTTGAAGGCATCCTGTCATTTGGATTTGTGTCAGCTTTATCATGCTATTTAGTGCTAATAGATTAGGATTCCAGAACTCTTCTCATTGGCAGCGTACCTGAGAGTTAGGGAAGGACAGACGGGCATCTTTACATGCAGGAAAAGAAGCTAATTCATGTCTGTGCCTTCTCTCTCCTGGAGCATGAGCTCTCTCAAGTGTGTCTCTGATCAGTACGCCGCTGCGTGATTCCTTAGTAAGTAGCAATTAGTGGTGATGACGGATGCTAATACTCTCATAAAATAACTTGGAAGGCCTGCCCAGCAGGGGAAAGGATGGAAACTCCCTCTTTATGAGGGAAAATAATCATCATCCCCCGTAAGACATGGGTTTCAAACCCATAACCCTGGAGCAACAAAGAGCAACTTTCCAAATGTTTATGTCAGATACGCAAGTATGAATGAGGACTGATTATATTTTCAAGTTTTGATTGATGATAAAAGTTAAAAATCAAAGGGATTCCTGTTGGTGTTTCTCAGTTGTAGAGAGGGTGCTTAGCATGTACAAACACACACTCATCAAATTGGTTTTTAACTGTTAGCTTAGTCTGTTAGGATTCTGTTCCTTTCCAGAGATCTGGGAGGGCAGTTGAGGATGGGCGCTATGCTGTGGTGTTTGGAATTAGGAATACCAGAGTCTTGCTCCATAGAAATGCGAAGAACTTGAATTTGTTGAACTCTCATCTACACCAGCAGCAGATGAGATGACAGGAAAGCTGTACGTTGTCTGGCAGATGCGCAGTGCTCACTTGTTTGCAAAGTGCATTAGATACCTTTCTGACAAAATACCCAGCACATATGTTGGATCATGGTTTCAGGGTTCTCAGTGTCTCATGGTGGGAAGAATATGACAGAACAGAGCAGTGCACAGACAAACCAGGAAGCAGAGGAAGGAGAGTGCCAGCACTCAGCTGCATTCCTTCATTTTCTACTTTTACTTCATCTGAGCACCTAGCTCATGGGATGAGATCATCCAGATTCATGCTATCCACTCCTCCACATCACGAATCCTCTGTAGAAACGCTTACATGAGCTCTCCTGTGCCTTGCCAGTCCCACAGGTGACTTTAAATCCAGTTGACTACGGAGATGAACTGTCATGGTCAATACTAATCAATGTACTAACTGCCAATATCTAATTAAATTTTGAGATAATTCTCATCTCTGTGAATAATTGGCATGGGCTTTCTCATTAAAATGTTTTCAGTATCAGCCTGCAGAAACCAAACAAGGTCAGTGGCTAATGTCATAGTCACTACCTGATGGGTATGGTAATAATAGTGGACAGTGATATTAGTGGTGAGTGGGGTGTAGACCATGATCAATCTGAAGATGCTTTAGAACTTAAGACATTGCTGGGAGCCAATGGAACCAGGAGATGGTTGGCTTATTTTTCTCTCTGTTCAAAGAGTTTAGGCCCCTCTGTATATAGACGTAGATGTAGATGTAGACATAGACGTAGACATATATACATACATACACACACACACATATATATAAACAAACATTTTTTTTAAGAACTCACTGGTGAGATGTTGGTGGGAGCAAGCAACAAGGGAGTGGCCACCTTTCTATTTTGTGAGACATACCAGCAGAGGTTCAGCCCAGTGGACCTGAGCGTGGCTCTGTTCAATTTGCCTCAGGAACACATAACCCAGTGTTACTGTTCTTTGCTTCAAGCCCTTCAGAGCGGTCCCCATTGGCATTGTTCTACAGCCTCCTTCTGTCCACGCTTTCATCACTTCTCTCTGCTGAGAGAAGAGATAATGTCTGTTTTGAGTATTCATGCAATACTGGCCTCGGCACAGCAGCTTTCTCCGGGGAACGTGGTAGTTAAGATGGCTGGTTAATTAGTATGATGCGTGTGTCTGCAGTGAACATCGAGCACTATAATTACACTGTGAAGCTCAGAGGAGGGCTCTGAGCACTGAAGGTCAGCTTTCTAGACATTAGCTTGCATCATGGAGACGAGCGAGCTGCCAATTGCTCCTAACAGGCTTTAAACCCCTTGAAGGAGTTGGAATGATAGTAGGCTTTGGAGTCATGTGATCTGTCTATAATGCATCTCTGTCACTCGTGGGAAGTGGGATATAGAGTAAGGGTCTTCAACTCTATGAGGTTTATGTCTGTGTGTTAATAGAGAGGGTCGTGTGCACATTAAAGTACCATTAAAAATTAAATGAAATTGTGTTAAAATATCCTAGGAGAATAAAGATCATGTTCTTTAAAAGTCCACAGAGAATGCTTATGGTAGCCGGCCAGATTAAGAATATGAAAACGTATCCAGTATGGACATGTCCCAAATTCATGTGTCACAGGTCACGGGTTATCTATGTAACTAAAAATCATTTGCTATGTATTTGAAAATTGAGTTTGTGTAGATGCTATATAACTTTCCCCCAGTGACTCTATATTTGAGGCATTGTACATCCTCTTTCAAAATACATTTGCATAGGATAAGAGGATGAAATGACAAAGATTGTTCTAGAATTCTCAGACCATACTTTGCGGCTCTATTCACAGTGCCTTGGCAGAAGATAAGCATTATATTTTTCTAGCTGCTCATATCGGACCAGGAAGACAGTAAATACAAAGAGCATCCTAGAATGTAGGGGGTGGGAGGGAGATGCTCCAGGCATTAGAGACCAGTCTTTTTTATTTTTTAAGCTATTTAGAGTTCCACCAGTTTATTCCTCTTCTTTAGGCAGTCTGTAGTTGGCCCTTCTTTACCCAGACTGGACACACACACACACACACACACACACACACACACACACACACACACACACACAGGCCCATCATCTCCAGCTCCCACCCCAGCTGCTGTAAAGCTAGATTTGCACCAGGGTATGTGAGAGTACAGCTCTGTCCTAAAGAGCGGTCTCGTCTCTCACACTTGGTGAAATATCCCCAGTGGGAAACAACTTCTTGTGGGATTGCAGAGCCTCCTCTCTAAACCACTAGGCAAATTGGTGTGTTCTCTCCAGACATGATAAGAGAAGGGAAAAGACAGTGTGAATTGCCTCCTGGGCGCTGTGGGCACAGAAAGGCAAGATGCATTCTGTCTAGAAAGTTTTTTTTTTTTTTTTTTTTTTTTTTTTTTAAAAACAGGGACTCTCTCCTAAAGGCCAGTACTGGGCAACTGTCAAGAAGAAGCCAGGGCCAAAGGATCCATGGAACATTCCTGGAGCAGTTTCTGTTGCAAGAACACATGCAGAGGCAGGGCTTTCCCACACACACAAAGTTTTATAACCCAGGAACATGGAAAAACCATTAAGTATGAGAGCTTGTGTGCACATTGGTAATTATGAGGACCTATAAAGAAAGAAATGCCTCACTAACCCTACCACTAATCTTAATCCTTATTCTATCTAAGTAAATCCAAGCTTTAACAAATATAAGGAAGGTCAACAATCAATGGAGCCCCATGACTCTTTTTAAAAATGTGATTTCTTTCTGTAGAGTTTCTGACTTTCCTTGAAAAACTCAGTGACTTCACATAGACAGAAACTTTCATTTGGATCAAAAGAGAATCCAACTCTAATGTCTCATGAAAACTCTCTCAGCATAGTCCCTGGGAAGGAGGAAGTGAATTGCTCTTGCCTTTCATAAAATTCTTCAGTCTTCCAGGTCAGGAAGCACGCTCACACTTACAAGACCCACTAGCTGATGGATGGAGCAAGCATGAATTAAATGAAGAATGCTTGCTTCTTTGACATATTAAAATGCCTATTATTGCAACTTGAAGCATACATATTGCCCTACAAAGGATTTCAGAAACAAGAGGGTAAAAAAGACGTGAATCTGTGGTACGTTTTAAAATGCTAAACAAAAGTCCCATCAAAGATGTGAAGATCTGAAGGGAATTTCCAGTCATGTTTTGGTAGATGGCATTATCAATAAGAACATTACTGGAGTGACACAGGTTTACAGATGTGTGTTTTTGTTGATCCACCAGAAAAGGAGCACACTCAGGAACCTGGGGTATATGGGGACCATAGAGGTTATCTGCGACTCTGAGAAGGAATGGACCTCAGGGATCCAGCCCATCATCTGCTTTCTCCATGTGGCCGTGGTCTGAAAAGCTTTCTTCAAAGTGCTCATTTGACACCATAGTCCAAGGACTCTTTTGCCCACATCCTCTTCTGAATCTGGGCTCCCGAAGTAACAGGAAAATCTGAATTTCAATGTTTTTTCATCTGACAACAAAAATAGTGGTCTTAATCTTGGTTCTACTATGATGAATTACATCTTTGTATCTTTGGGAGGGATATCATCAAGGTAAAAATAACAATAACATTTGCTATGCTTAACTTACTGTGTTTAGTGTAAATATTTCTGAAATGGCACACAATCTTTTTTATAGGAATTCTTCATGTCAGATGTAATGTGATATATAAATATATATTATATATACACAATATAATTATATATAATATATTATATATTTCCTCACAATTCTATGTATAAATTTATATATTTTTTATAAGAAAGATATCTCTCTGTATCAATCACTCTTTCAGTAGTTTATTCTTTCATAGACTGACTATGTAACACTCATGTATGTTACAGGTATCCCAGGCTTCTGTTGGGTGATCCATTTGCTCTCATTGTAAAATTGCTCAGAAACTTGTATTTTCAACCCAGTTTCTTGTCTGGACTATAATCTATCATCTAGTGTTTCTTCTTCACAACTTTCCAGGTGATCAAGTCCTATAATTTTCATTGATGAAGAAGGGATGACCTAGCTTCCTACTGTTCATAGACAGGAAAGCAAATACACAAGCAAAGACCTTTGATTTGTCCTTTACTTATTTCTGTTGCTTTTTTTTTTTTTTTCATTCCAAATCCCAACCACAATCCTAATTAATCACTATGGTCTCTCAGTTTTACCTACCACTAATTTTACTCTGCCTCCAATTTATTTTTACTAGCACCGCATTGATGAAATCCATCATAATTAGTCCTCTGCTTCATTATAATGGATTTCTAAGACTCTGGACTTCCCTGCATTCTCCGTATTTCTTCCATCATCCTTACAGTAGCTTGGGGGATGTTCCAGTTTGAGTCTTGGAAGAAGATCCTGGAAAGCTGGGATGAAGCTAATTATGAGTGATTAGAGTGGGCATCTCCCAAGGTGTCTGCACATGCAAAGTGCTTAAATGTTTGTTTGTTGTTTAACTAAAAAAAAAAAAAAGGCATTTGGAAATCATAGGACCCTGAAAATCTATTGCAGTATAACATACTTTAGTGAACAGCTAGAAACACTCACTCTAGTGAGGTAGTTCCTTGATCTTTCCTAGATTAAGCCTGAAGCCATCATCTTACTTACATATTCTTACCCAAGGAACTTCTAAATGTCAGAGTTAAATGTGGAAATGTCAAGTTATAAATTCATCGACATTTTTAGTCCTAAAAAAATTGGATGAGCATTAAAAATTAGAGAGGCGTGTTGAAATACTTAGAAACTAGTAATCGAAGAGAAATTGTATTGAAAATTCATCATTTTGAGTTGCTATTGATGAAGGGGAACACCTGGAAAGTATGGTTGCTGCTGTAACACCCAGATGATTGATTAATATGGATCATGAATCCTGAAACGTTTCGCAAGGCTCTTTGGGGGTACCTTTACATCTGAGTTGAGTCTGTTTCTTACACTAGATAATTCATTCACTGTGTTTACTATAATTTCATGGAAAATCTAGTGTTCATAAGTAAATTGTTATTTTCAAGAAAACATTGATTGTATCAAACCTGACAGAACTTCATAAAAGTCTCACACATCTTCAATGTTTTTCCTACTTCTGAAATAAAAACTGTCATATTTAAATAACTCATATAATCATCATGGACATACGCTCTGTGTTGACTGATCTAGGGAGACCATGTCTATGGTGAGGAGAACACAGACCTCAGAGATACCAGCAAAAAGTCAAAACTCACCATATGCTTAATATGGGAGCTGAAAAAGATTCCATTTTCTCAAGAGCCATAAAATTTTTAAAAAATCATTTTTCGTCTAGTCGTGAAAGACCATTGACTGAAGAGTGTGCAGACAGGGGCTGGAGAATGACCTTGAGTAGCAAATGTTGAGCAAACATGAGGGCCTGAGCTCAAAACCCAGTACCCATGGGAGAAAAGCAAGAAGTGGTGGAGTGTGCTTTGTAATCCTAGCACTGAGGATACCAAAGAAGAGGATCCCTTAGCTCACTGACCAGAACACAGTGGGCCAGCAGCTGGCTTTGGAAACTTCGTACATATTTTATTGGTCAAAGAAAGGCATGAGGGCTTCATCTCATGCCCTTCGTGTGTGTCATCTATGTGAAAAATGAGCGTATACATTGACAGGAGGCTAAGACATCAAACAATTGTTTAAAAATGAATAAAAACAATATAATCCACAAGCCTCCCAGATACCTGAGAGGCATCTTTTGATCTACAAAGACATTTGGCATGAATTATTATAATCAGAAAGTACTGGAATCTTACTGTCCTTTTTTTTTTTCTCTGACAGGAGCAGTAATGTCATTTACTTTCTCATTTCATGGGTAAGTTGGCAGGACAGATCTCTTCTATGATATGTCTCATGGGACCTCATTTTTTTCACATCAAGAGGGTGAAACTATCTTGCTAGAATTTAGGAAAGTGGAAATACCAGGATTATTACATATCCTGCTGAGATGTGCACTTTCCACTGGAATCAAGATAGGAAGAAAAAATTATAAACACGCTCACATCAGGCACCTCTGAAACCCCCTAGGCATCTGAGCCTTGTGGTATTTGGGGAGGAGTTTTCCCTCAAGAGAAGGGCCAATAGGCTTCAGAGGTATAGCGTTAAGTTGCTGTTTTTAGATTTTAGATTTGTCTAGGTAGGCTATGAGAGGTGAGTGTGCTGTCTGAAGGAATTTCCTAATGGGCACAATAAGCTGGCTGAAATGTAATGTAGTCAAGAATCTATAGCAGATGCTGCTTCTAACTGAGATGATTCAGTCCAGCCATCCTGGGAATCTCAGTGGTGGAACAGTGCCCCCGTGCAGCTTATAACAATCTCTGGTATTAGCTACTTCTCTTGGTACTGTAGCAAAACAGGTTGATAGAAGCAACTTAAGGGAGGAAGTCCTTATTTTGGCTTACGATTTTAGATGATTCTGTCCATCACCTTGAAGGAAGCATGGTGGAGCAACCTAGCTTTGGGCAATGTGACGTCTCAGACTTTGATGGATTAGGAATCAGAAAATGGGAGCAGACTCAGTGCTGGGCTATAACATTCAATAGCCTTAACTTAGTCTCTGTTCTATTGATGTGAAGAAACACTGTGCAAATGACAGCTATCATGCAAAAGCATTTAACTGGGAATTCTTTATAGTTTCAGAGATTTAGTCCATTATTTTCATGGCAGGAAGCATAAGAGCACATAGGCAGACATGGTGCTGGAGAAGTACCTGAGAGTTCTACACCCTGATTTGCAGAGAGCAGGAAGAGAGAGACATACTGGGCCTGGCTTAGGTTCTTCAAGCCTCAAAGCCCACCCTCAGTGACACACTTCTTCCAACAAGGCCACACCTTCTCCAACAAGGTCAGACCTAATTCTTTCAAATAGTGTCATTCCTTGATGACCAAGTATTCAAATCAATGGGGGGGGGGAGCTAATGAGGACCATTCTTGTTCAAACCACATTACACTCCCTGCCCCTCCCCCTGGGCTTTTAGATACATCATAATGCAAATTTTCATTCAGTCCACATTCAAAAGTCCTCATAGTCTATAACAGTCTCAGTGCTGTTTAAAACCCTAATAAAATCAATATCAAAAGGCAGATTACATACTTCCAACATACAATGGCCTAGGAAATAAATTACCTTTCCAAAAGGGAGGAGAGGGAACATAGTAAGAAAACATTGGCAAGTAAGTCCAAAAACAAACAGCAAACTTCAAACTCTGAATCTCCATGTTTAATGTCTAACCATTTTTCAGATCTCCAATTCCTTTCAACTTTGTTAATTGCAATACACTTCTCTCTCTTGGGCTGGTTCCACATCCTGTTGACAGCTTTCTTCAGCAGGTATTCCATTCTGCTGGATTCTTTGACACCTTGGGATCTCCAAAGAAATCCAGGCTTCACCTTCAGAATTTCACACAATGTCCTCTCTGGGTCACCATGCAGAAGCACCCCTTATACGTCAGTGTTTTTCTAAAACTCTGTGGTTTTCCTTAACTGTGCAGGGAGATCTCACAACCTCTTTTTTTGTATCCTGGACTCTAAAGCAAGAACCACATGACCAAAGCTGTCAAGTTCTGCTGCTTAATGGAACTTGATGGAACTTGGCTTCCTTGTTCAAATGCATTTTTATCAGTTTTCTGTTTTTGGTGGTTTCATTCATTGCTGAATATTTTCTTTTATTCCTTTTCATGAGTTGGAAGCTTAGCTTGGTGAGGTCTTGCCCTGAAGTCATTGTTCCCTTTATTCTTTCTACCGTCAGGTTTTCTTTTAAATTTTTTATTTCCTTGGGCACTGGGCTGAGCGCTATTGCACTTTCTTGTGTTCCTTTTTTCCTCGAAGTATATCTTTTATATTTTTTCTTGCTTAGCTTGCTCCTTTTCATTATAGATCCACATAAAATTGATTACAATTAACCAAGCAACACAATCAACACTAGGTCTGGAAATCTCTGCCAATACCAAGCCTCAGGCAGACTTTTCAGACAAGGACATAAAGCAGCCATGCTCTTCACCAAAACATCATAAGAAAAATTTCTAGGCCAGGTTACTAATATTCTTCTCCTCTGAAACCTCTTGAGTCAGGCTGTGATAATCTAAATTGTTCTCGGCGATGTACCACTGGCTCCCATACTCCTAGCATGGTCCGTTAAGCTCCACTTCAAGTGTTCAACTGCTTTGTTAATCCTGTAGCTTAAATTTTTCTCAACCTCACTCTTAATATGGGTTCTTAAACGCTTTAACCTCCCTTCTAGCCTACCTCCCACTAAAAGTAGTGGGAAAGAGAGGTTATTAGGATACGTGGGAAGGGGACCTGTTTAGAAATTATCCTTTGGATCAAATCCATCTGTATTGTCAGGAAATCAGCAGTTCAGTTCACAGGTCAGCAATGGCAGCCTGATCCACACGCAAACATTTCACAGATACACCAGCAGTCCAGTTCGGTAGTGTTGGGATAGCAAACATGAATTGGCAGTGGTAGCACGACCTAGTAGAGACAGCCAGGCCTGAGGCAAATTGGCACTAGTCAGCAGGAGGAACCATGCTCACCAGAGATAGAAGTTTTTTTTTTTTTCCACACCTCTTTCAGAGAAGCAAAGACCAGTGAGACCAAGAAGCACTGCAAAGCTAGCTATGCAAGCAAGCCAAGCCTCTCTTACTCCCTTCTACTTAGACTCCTTCCAAACATCATGTGTCCTCCATGGGTCTTGCCTCACCACATGTCAGCAAGTGAGTCTATCTTAGCAAAACTCCATGTGAGTCTGTATCAGCTGACATCACTCTGCCAATCCGCCCAGTCTGAGGAAGTGTCAAGAAGCTGCAAAACTTCTTGAGAAGTTTCTCTCTATGGAGTCATGACAAATGGAGATCAACAATGCACGTAAGGCAAACCGATACTGGGTAGGTAACTACTTTATGTGCCATATTATTTGTCTTATTTCTGAAACGTGCTAGATATTCCAAATGTCTATGCAGTTAATAAAAAATTATTGTTACCTGCTCTGACAATGGTAGAAAGTATCTTTTGACTACTATGAAAAATGGAACTGATATTAAAACTCCCATTCTATGGGATCAGAATATCTAAGGCTCTCTTATATATTAGAATGTGTGATTCTCTTCTCTCAGACACTGAGAGGACTGATGAGTGCCCATGAAGCACAGAACACAAATAGAATGGCTCAGTCACAGCAATAAGGACTACAGTCTACTCTTTTTTTTTTTGCATTGTAATAAATATTTTAATTACCATATCTCCTTTTTCTTATGTTTCTATTAATGTTTTCTATTGGTAATATTTATGACAGTTTAGGTTGGCATTGTCCCAATGTTTCAAAATATCAACAGAGGAAATATTTAGTCCTGAGAGTTCATACTTTTAAAATTTATGAGATATTTGTAGTGCCTGCTTCTAAAAATGGAATCTATTTTTAAAGATAATGTATGCATAGAAAAACATGCATAAAAGTTAATGAAATTTTACAGACTAAACACAACTGCATAACCAGGTTGTCAATAACATTATTCTCAGGCATTTTTCAGTTTCCTGTGGGTTCAAAAGGAAAGGAATTTATTTATGGTTTAAAAAAGATTACTTGGGCCTTACTAGACAGGGGTTTTTCTTAAAGTGACTATATAAATAACACCCCTGTTAGGTCATAGGTCATGGCTTTTACCTGCCCTGGATCCACTCTTCCTTCCTATGAAAACTATGAAATTAGAAGTGAAATTTTCTTCCTCCATTGAACAATTAGTGATTAACATCCTTCTGTTGCCTCACAATAAGGAAAGACATCCTTCCTGAGCTGCAACAGATGGGTGCTCCTCCTGCACATCTCACTTTGCTGAGATTCTACAGACAAAGCAAAATGATTGACAGTCACATCTCCTGGCAACACCATACTCTGACGATCTGGGTAATGTAGGGACTGCTGTAGTTTTCACATGCAAGCTCTCCCACCCTACCCCAGTTTTCTCATGCATTTTTAAGCTGCTAGTCTTTCCAATGAGTTACACTTTGGTTCTGATTATAACCAGAATTTCTTTTCTCTTGCTTGCAACCAAACTAAGTGATATTTAGCATTAGCTATCATTCTCTCAAAAGAATAGGCACTATTTTGCTTTTAAACTTGTCCATTATTGATCACCTAAATTACTTGTTTTCTCTCCCTCACTCCACTCCCTCCTTCCTTCTTTTCTCTCCTTTGTAATTCTATTAAGAAGTTTGTAACACATACACTTCAGTATATCACTGATAGTTTACCGACATGCTCCTAGGTTGATTCCATAGCATGGCAATTGTTGGCCGTGATTCAGGAAAACACAGGTATGCATGGGATTGTATGATTGCACCCTTCGTTTGGAGTGACAATGGAGTGACAATGGATGTTACTTACTTCTGTGAGCCTCACACAGTTTGAAGGACTGGGAAGAGCAATGGATGGTGCTGTCCTCCATCTCAGCCAACTCTGTCTGCCTGGCCTATTTAGTTTCTCTGCAGGACAGAGAAACAGAGAACCAGGTTCTTTTGCCAGCAGCTGGAGCAGGAGACTCTACTCTGAGATAGCCCTGTGTTTCTGAGAGTTGTATGAGAACTTTAAAGGAATTGAGGGAGTAGAGAGGTTTTCTTGAGAATAGGAAGCCAGAAATAATCACAAACAGGATATCATTCTTTATTTATTTTCACAATCTCTCCCTGGTTATATTAAAGTATATCACTTTTATAATTTTAGAGAAATTTAATTTAATAAAGTATATACAAAAATGTTAATAGACACATTATTAGAGAGATTTACAGTAAAAAAATTGGCATCATTTTCATGAATAAAATATGTCAGGTTGTTAGCAATCGCTGTCCCTTCATGATGATTTTATTTTTATTAGTTATTCATAATTTTATATATTTTGTTTTAATATAAACTTTTATTTTTCATATCCATAAAAATTAATAAAATTACCTTAGACCTAGAAAGAAGGATGTCTCATTGAGAAGAGAGATGTATGAAGCAGACTCACATCTGAATCTTAAGGCACTCAGAGAGACTGGGACCAGGACTTCTCAGCTACGGAAAAATGCTTCTTCAAACAAAGGACCTCCCATGACTTCTTTTGAACAATTCCTCTCATACTGAACTCTGCTTGGTGCTAAAACATGTTAACTTGTTCCTTGCTCTTTTTCATGAAGATCATTAAAGGTAACCATAATTTTTTCCTTTTCTCATTCAAATTTTGACCCTAACGATTTTTGTTGTTGTTTTGCTTTTGTCTTTTTTTTTTTTTTTCTAGTTATGTAATCATTTTGCTGGCATTGAATAAGGTTCAGCTTCCTGCAAGGCACTTTCAAAAGCAGGCTACCAACTCCCATTTCCCTAAACTTAGGGTTTCTGATAGGCTGGTCAGGGGCATGGGATGGTGAAAAATGGTGAGCTTAATCTGATTTAGGCATGGTATGAGACAAGGACAAGATTTTGGAGATGAGAAAAAGGAGAGAATTTTCTGGCTGATACCTGCCCTGAGAAAGAAGTTTTAATGAGATGGTTGCAGTGCTCTCTGTACAGAGATGGTTGTGTCCATCCCTGTAGATGCCTGAGACACCTACAATAAAGACTTGTATTATTTTTTCCAAGGTCTTCTTACATTGGATTCATTTATTTTGAATGCTGAGTTCTTAGTCTGACATGTGTTTAGACAGGATGATTGGGATAATATTCCAGAACATTCTAGCTAGGATTGGGAGCTAAGACTCATCAGTCAATAGCTGCCTTTCTAGACTGGGGCAAGAGGAATTCACAGTGACCTTGACTGCCAGGCTGCTGTGAGCAAGCTCAATGAATCAAACAAGCCATCTGCCCACTTACTTTCTACTCAGAGTAACAGGCAAAGTGTGACAGAAACCGAAATGTTAAATTTACGGTTGTGGAGACCAGGCACCCAAGGGACTGGATGTCTCAGTTGAGCTAAAGGTCCTGTGAATGAAAAAAAAAAAGTTGGCAACCATAATCCATATTTTCTTTCTAATGAGAAGATTTTTGTTTTCTTTCCTGTCAAGATGATTTCTTCTTAGAAAGAAAGAATTCCTAGTGACAGATTACACTTCTGAGTGTGAAGTGCCTCAGGCAAAGGGCACAGTTCCATAAACTGACATATTAGATATGAAAGAGGTGCAGGCAAGAGGCGGGATAAATGAGACTGTGGTGCTATCTCGGGGTGTCCATAGACCCGGAGCTGGATCCGGAGCCAGAGCTGGAGCTGGAGGGAGACTAGAGTCACCACTGTCACGCTGCAAGGAAGGAGCGGGTCTTCCGTCTGAGGAGCTTCTTCACTGATCCTTTTGGTACCAGAAGTATGACTGATGTACACTCATCTGTGTTCCTGAAAGACACTAACCACTCAAATCTTCTCAAAAATAGATTCTGACATTCAAGGCTTATGTTCTGTGAGATTTCTAGTTTGGATCAAGCCAAACAATAAACAAGTTAATTACTCTGAGTTCCGAAGGTGGAAGACTCTCCCGGGCAGCTGGGTGTTAATGCCTTTATTTGTACACAATGGATGCATGAGGAACAACACATATTGAGTGTGTTCTGAATTTGAATGTGGAACACATGAGACACTTCCCAAGGTGTTCTTTGTATTTTGTTTGTTTTGGATCTGCATGTGCTAAGGACACTTAACAGGGCATCTCCCCATTTAACAAAGGCTGTGACTGTTGTTATTGTATACATACAGTGCACTTAGAGTACCACAGATACCACATTGTGAGTATATAGTGAGCATTTTATTATTATTATTACATAATTATTAATATTATTACTATACTAGTTATTACTATACAGGTAAACAAACTTAGATCGTTTTAAAAGATATTGCACAATTATAATTTTAAAAATCTGCAGTAAAGTGGAAATGCATAAAATAGTGAAATGAGCTCTTAATATATGATATGTATGAATAATAGAGTACATTTCTTCATTGGATTAAAGTAACTTTTACAGTACTCATTTCAGGAGATATTTGCAAGATTTTTTTTTCCATAAATGTCACTTAGAATTTCTATTCTATGCCTGCAGTACCCCTACATTCAGCCCAAACCATCTATACTATATAAAATGGCTTCCCATGTGAGAAGAAATGCATTTTGGTTTGACTCACCTCCAGCCCAGCTGTGATGCTTCTCCGTCTAGAACCCTTGCCATATTTGGGTGTGATGAACTGCTAACTCTGGCCTCAGCCATGCCCAGCCAAAGCTGCTGGACTTGGCCAGTGTTGGGCCTAGGGGTTGGGCTTTGGTTCTGAGAACCCACTGGCTGGTGATGTTGGGCAATCTTGGAGTTGTAGCTGCAGAAAAATTAGAATCCATGTCCAAGCTCAACTCCTTGATTAGCTTGTATTTAAATAGAAATTTACTGAGTTTTTCAGCTGTCTTGGCAACATCCGATTCCAGCCTGGAGAGGAAGTATGTGAGTCAGAGGTGGGAAGAGGCAGCTGGCCTGGTGCTGTTCCAATCATCCTTCTCCTCCAAGGATTTTTGTCTCCTGGAGCTTTGTGCTGCATTTACAAATAGCCTCAGGGGACCCTGATGTTGTGTAGTCATACTCCATCAAAGCCATCCTGGAGGCCATTCCTGACTGCGTTTCAATGCATGATAGCCATCAGCACCAGTCCTGTCCTCTTGAGCATCATAAATGAGTGATCCTTAGGAAACCATCCCAATAGAATGGAACAAAATATGACATTGAGAAACAAAAAGAAGAATGCGCCTCTTCATGGAGCCCAAGCCTATGCCTCCTGCAGATAATCTCATAATACCATTTAGACAAACAGGGCACATTTACTCCCATGCACCACTTCAAATGAAGTCACAGTTAATCTGAATGCCCATCACGCTTCACAATCCAAAAGGACCTTCATGTTCTTCCACCTTCTTCGTCTCCTTCCTTCCTTTAATACTCTTTCCCCATATTTTGGTGGCATTGTGGTAGTTAGAGGCATATATCTGAAGTGTAGATTCAGTTACTCAGCCTCTCTCCTCTATAGAGAAAAGATATATAATATATATGTATATATATGATGAATAATATAGAACATATTATGTATATTATATATCATTATGCATAATATTATATTGTTTGTTATATATTATTTTACTCTGTTATACATTATTATATCATAATTATAATTATGTAATAATTATAATCATTATATATGGCTATATGTATATATATGCATATATATAAAATGACTATGCTATATATTATACATATTATTATATGTATAATACATATTATTATATGTATTATACATATAATAATATGTATTATACATATAATATGTATAATATATATATTATATATTATATTATATTAATTATATATTATTATATATAACATATAATATTATTATATATATTATTATATATAATAATATATATTATTATATATTATTATATATTATATATTATATTAATATTATTATATATATTATTATATATAATAATTATATATTATTATATATTATATATAATTATATATTATATATTATAATATATAATTATATTATATATATAATATAATGTATAATAATATATATATTATATTATATATATATAATATATTATATTATATATAATATATAATATATATGATATATATATTATATATTATATATAATATAATATATTATTATATATATAATATATATTATATATAATAATATATATAATATTATTATATATAATATATAATTATTATATATAACATATAATAATACATATTATTATATGTTATATATAATATGATATAACATATTTTAATGGTGATGTATAATAACATATGTTATATTATACATATTATTTCTTCCTTTATAATCAAGCAGCATTTGTTTTAGAGGATAGAATGAGTGGGGGCATAAACTGCTTATCTTAAACTTTTCTTTTTTTTCCTTGTTGCTGAGTTCTGGCAAAGAGGATGGAAAACAATTATTTTGGTGGTGTGTTTTAGAAAGATTGTGAAAGAAAGCTCTCCAGATGGCAGTTCTCCATCATAAGATACAAACTGAGGATGCCAAGGATGTCTGAGTGGTTAGGTAGAAGAAGGCTGTGTCTCTATAATAACAAAGATATCTCAGAGAAAGCAACCCAGAGTCTTATGCAGCCAGACTCTGCCTTAAGACTTAGAGTTACTGGTTGGAAATCCTTAAGTGTGATAATAGAGCTGAGAAGTTTCACTGGGAAAACCATGGTGTTAGGTATACATGAACACATTACAGGCTGCTCTGTTAGGGCAGAATGTAAACTCAGTTTTATCCCATGTGAACACTGCGATACAGAGCAATCTCTGAACTCAGCACCTTCTACTGTATGAGAATACAGAATCAGCATGAGGCTTAAGTAAGTACAAGGGCTGAACGTGCATTGTTTGTGCTGGATGTCTTGTGTTTACTCGCTTTGATTGCATACATTTTTTTTCTTCTTCCCAGACAAGAACCTGTCTTGAATACAAATAGTGTAATCCAGGTGTAAAATTTTTAGAGAGAGAAATTGTTCTTGTTAAATGCCTCACGCTGGCTTTTTGTTTGTTTGTTGTTTGTTTGTTTTTTTACAGCACTGCACCTAAATGTCCATGCATTTTAAATGTTATATAGAGCATCCAGATTGGGATGTGTCAAAGTATAGCTTGAAATATATATATCTCTCTACGTATGAACCACACCAAATCTTGCTAAAATATACCAAGGTGTATATTGCTAGGTGTATCTAAGATCCTTTTGTGTCTAGGAACCAAAAATGTGCATTTTCATGAAATTGCAATAAACATCACAAATTTTGACAAAAATGTATTTTATTGTCTTTTTACATGTGTATTTGTATTTATGCAATGTGTACATATTAGTGTGTGTGTGTGTGTGTGTGTAGGAACCCACAGAGGCCAGAATTAGAGGCCAGATCCATTGGAGTTGGAGTTCCGTGCATCTGTGGGAATGCACCTGATGTAGATACTAAGATTCACATCCACCACTGAGCCATCTTTTCAGTTTCTGAAGGTTACAGTTTAAAACCACCAGTTTCATAATTTAGCACTCTAACAACCATTTTAGGTCAATAATTTTATGTAACATTATCTAAAAGATAATGCACTCATCACTAGAGTATCACGGTTGTTCCACCAGCAGGGATTTTAATTCATGTTATGCCATCATAACTAGAAAGCATTTCTGATGATATCAACTTCACATCGTAGAGCAGTTAGATGCCTAGGTTCATCTGGGTGCCAGTGTCAGCTCTACCCTTAACAGCTTTGAGAAAGCTAGCTAGGCAGGCCTGAGATGACAGAAACAAAGAAAACACAGATGTCAAGTTCTGATCTCTACAGAGCCAGATCATTTCCCCATTGTGTCATAGTTACCTGATATGACTTGTGCAATGACCTTCAAATATATGAACACCTTTGTAGGGGTCTAATGTAAGCATGGGCTTTGTCTCAGGAACCCAGAATTCATCATTTCTAGCTTTGCGTCACCCAAGCATCTGTGGGATAGCTTTGTGTAGTCACTATTTCCATCACTTTGTAGGGAACATCCCTCACTCTGAAAAGCAGATGGAACGGTTATCAACAGATCCACTGTGTGATCACTCCCTGTCAGCAAATATTCTCTGAGAGTAGAGTGGGAGCATGCATCTGTATACAGATGAAGAGTCAGGAAACTTCCTTGATTTGCCCTGATTCTCATTATGGCACATTAGTAGCAGAGTTGGGACTTAAATTTTAGATTTTCCATTTCAAATCATTGACAGAACTTCTTTCCAGATTCCAGAGATAAAAAGATGGTTATGCCTGTTTGCCTGCTTATGCGTCCAATAGCATTGCATGCAATGCACAAGATGTGTTCATTTAATAAATATTTGTGGGGAGCTCATGTATGGAGTCTAGACAACATGTCAAAAGTACAGGGAAGGAAAGACAGAGCCTCCCTCCATTTTAGAACCTCCTGAAGTGCGAAAGGTGAAGATTTGGAAGCAACTATCATAACTGTGTTGGGCGAGAACTATGATCGAGTAAATGATGCCTCTGAGCAGCCTCATCCTCTCGGTTTCTCTTATCCAGGCAGTGCTGATGCTCAACTGAGTTCAAAGAAAGCAGAGGAAAGGGTAGAAATAGCATGTGCAAAGAGGTGCACTAGTAGAACTGTGAGTAATTTAAAATAGAAACTGTCACAGATGTGATAGAATGGGCTATAGAGAGGCTAAGGGTGCATTCACGTCCCTAAAGATCTAAGGACAGTGGGTGTTTCTGGATGGTCTAAACCAGCGATTCTCAACCTGTGGATTGTGACAACCCTTTCGTGGTGGTTGCGTATCAGGAATCATGCATATAAGATATTTATATTATAATTCATAACAGTCGCAAAAGTACAGTTATAAAATTGCAAATAAAGTAGTTTTGTGGTTGGAAGCTGGCCATTTCAACATGAAGAATTGCATTAAAGGGCAGCAGCATTGGAAGGCTGAGAACTATTGGCCTAGACTTTGGTCCAGTGAAGAAATATTAGCTGTGAGGGATGAGGTAGGAGTTGAACTTAAGAAGAGTTAGCACAGATAAAGAAGGGGGCTGGACGTGAGGTGAGGGCTCAATATGCTGAGATGATAATTCCATAATCCACATGAGACATGGCAGCAGCCCGAATTACTGCCTGTTAATTCATGCACAGATAGATTTTTTTTCCTCATTAGGATGTAATAATTAGCTCCTCAGTGGGAAAGGGAGTACCAAGAATATCCTGGAAGAAATGAAGTAAGGGAAAACTCTCTCTGGAAAGAAGAAATAATGATAGAAAATATTTTTGTCTTCATAACTTTCAGATGCCATAACCATTATGAGCTCTGCGGAGCACTGGATAGCTTGGGTCTTAGGGGATGTGCAGTAATAAATGCATGGGTTAGCTTTCAGAAGTTCCATATACACTCCAAGCACGCCCTTTTGAAGGCTGTAATTACAGTATCAAGAGCCCAATGGTCTGCTTCTTCATTCCCTTTTTGGGTGATGTTTCTATCAACTCCCAGGCTTCTATACTTAATCACAGGCTAACTTACACACTCAGAACTTTACCTGAACCTCCTTAACATGTAACCAAATAATATAATGATGACAAACACTTCAGGCATCTCAGTACTATGCAATTTAATCCACTTTACCCCAGGGAAGACTCTCAAAACTATTTATCTTATCTGCATGAAGGATCTGGGACTCAGAGATGGTACCATTTACCCAAACAATAATGGCTGGGCTTGTGGTAGGCTGACCTGACCCTAGCACATAGGTTTTTGTTGATATTTAAGGATTGTATACAACCTGGTGTTGGCCCTAAAGTTACTTAACTTTATGACAAGTAGAATTCAATCAAAAGAAGCTATACAATGGGTGTGGGGACATGCCCCATGACTCAGTTGTTAAGGGCACTTACTAGTCTTGCAGAAGATGTAAGTTTGAATCCAAAAACCCACATGGAGGTTCACAACCATCTGTAACTCTAGTTTTCGGGGATCTGGTGCCTTTTCTGACCTCACTGGGCACCAGGCATGGCGCTGGTGCACATAAATACATGCAGAAAAAATAGTCGTATGCAAAAAGTCAACCTAAAACTTACAAAGATGCCATGTGAGTTATTTGAAAAACTGTGCTTAGGAGAATTGAAACCATGTGCAATCCAGGAATAGATATCAAATATGATTACAGTGGATTTTGAACTAAATCTCATACCTGTTTCACTCACAACCTGATTAAGAAGAGGTATGCCTTTAATTACCAAATATGCGTAACACAAAGTACTGAGTTTTTAAACACTCTAGTGCAGATGGTTCAAGCACAGACAACTTGTTTTAACTTGCGATTGTTATAGGATTCAAGAAACAGTGTTTAAAGTTCAATAAACACTGAAATCCAAGTGTCAAGGTTGGCTAAGCTCTTGGCCTCGATTTCCTCACCCATAAACTGGCACAATTATACGGTGGGATGATTCTGAGTAATTATGTGATGGACTGACTGAAAACATTTGGTTCATGTCGGCACCCATAAGCTACAGATAAGTATGAAGGGATATGCGCTACAGGTGGAGCATTTGTTATGTGAAATGTTTGGGGCAGGAAGTGTGTTGCATTTTACAGATTGTTTTCCAGCATTTGTAATAAGCTGTGCTTGACCATCCTCTGTCAGAAAATCTCAAATCCGAGTATTCCCGTGGGCATCATGATGGCTCAAAGTTCAGAATCAGAAACACGTCATGTGATCCAGAGTTAAGGATGCTCAACATTGTCAAAGTCTTTATCTTTTTTTAAAGAAATTGTATGTATGTGTCATGTATATGTGTGCATTTGTGTGTTTGAGTTTTTCACATATACAACTTCAATTATACACAAATACCCCCCCCCCACACACACACACATGGATCCCATGTCTCAGTCCTAATATTCTACCTTGCTTTCCACTGTGTTTTAGTGTTTCACTGCTGTGTATGACTCACTAGGGTGAGAAACATTTGGGGGATGTTCTCATCTCCATATCCATCTCTCCATAGGAGCTCTGGGATGATAGACATGTTCTACCACACCTGGCTTTACATAGTTTCGGGTGACTCAAATGCAGGCCCTTATGCCTGCAGAGCTAGCACTTTATTTGCTGGTCCATCTCTCTCTTCAGGCCTAGATTTTCATACTCTTGATTCCACAGTAGAAACATTAGCTCATCTGTACCATGGACTTCCATCCTTAGTTCAACAGATTTTCCACAGTTGTCTGGAATATTTGTGCCTTTGAGAAAATCATTCAGAATGAGCAGTCTCCCATCTTCAGCGCCTTTTTCTTTCCTGTTCTACCGCTTTGGTTTCTGATGGGCATTTTGCTGCTCAATTCATTTGGACACTGTAATCTCTCTTTATTACCTCACTTTGCTCAATGGACTGTAGTAATTTTATTTGCATTTCCACTAAAGACTGTGATCATGAAAAATAAGATGAGAGTTGTAATGTAATATGGCCAAAACTGTACAGGATGGCTTTAATCTTCCTCAGGCTTAATTTCCTCATAGATTAAATGAGATCTGTCTTCTGTGTCTCACCATTATTTTGAGGATCAAAAGAAACAGCAGTAGTAAAGTGCATGATAAAATTTAAGGTTCTCTAAAATGTAAAAATGAGATTGCTTTATTTCATTGTCCTTGTGCAGAAATGAGGAAGCTGGAAATGGAAATGACCAGGTACCAGCCGTAATGCTGGCTCCTGCTGAAGGGGACTACTGATGAGCACAGTTTGTCGTATGAAAGTGACTTTTTAAAAGGGCAGCAGAAATATTTTTCTTTCTTTTTTAATATTTTTAGGTTTGTTATATGTCTATGTCTGTGTACCACATATGTATCTGTTGCCTGACGAAATGGTAAGTTTCCATGTAGGTGCTGGGAATTGAACCTGGGTCCTTTGCAAAAACAGTTCATGCTCTTAACTTCTGAGACAACATTTCAACATTGGGCTGAAAATATGTCTTTGCAGAATAAAGAGGAAAAAGATCCACATGAGTCTGATATGGTTAGGATTGTGGATCTTTAATTTCAAGATCTATAAAAGTAGAGAGAGTTGTTAAGATTAATTTGTGTTCTGTAAGGGCAAGCATTGTCAGAAGCAAAAAAGAAAGAAATACATATTTTATGGAAGACAGAGACATGTCTGAAAATCTAAAAGAGACCAAACACCCCTGGCATCTACAAAAATCTTTCTTCTGATACATGTGACTTTCCATCTCCATCTGAGTGCTTTGCACAGTATGACCTTAAAAATCTACACATACTCGGACTGGAGAGATGGCTTGGTGGTTATGAATGCTTATTGTTATTGCATAGGACCCTAGTCAGTCCTTCTAATCCACAGCAGGCAGCACACAATGTCCTGTTACTCCAGTAATTGGTGACCCAGTGCCTTCTTCTGATCTTAAAGGGCACCTAGAAACAGGTGTCCATACCATCCACCTCTATACACACAATATATGTGTATAGTAAATAAAGTAAGTTGGAAATCTTCTTTAATGTCTTACATACAATTATTATAAACTTTACTGATACAAAATATGTGTGAACCTGTGATTACTAATTACTTTCCTCAATAGCCAATTTATGGGGTTAGCTTGGATGCCCATCCGCAGAGGACTGGATGAAGAAAATGTGACACAATTACCTTTTGCAGACATTTTAGGCAGCTGTTTCAATGAACAATAGTATGCTATTTGCAGAAAAAAGGGTGAAGCTGAAGATCACCATGCTCAACAAACATACCAAAGTCAGAAAGATAAAGATTATGTGTTTTCTCTCAAGTGTGGACTCTGGATCTGAACATATAGTAATAATACATGAAAGTATAAAAGAGATTGTGTGAAAAAAGAAAGGAGACAGTGGAGGCAAGAGGGTGGGCAAGAAAAAGAAAGAAGGTTGAATAGGGCTGAATCACATGAAAAAGATGTAAAAAAAAAATCCTAATAAAACACACTGTTTTGTGCAATACATACGCACTAACAATAATTTAAAGTTAACTAAAATTAAAGATGTATAGTTTGAGATTTATAAATAATTATACACAATTCTTTGTATTGTAAGCAGACAACTTATGGTTACGATTGACAACAACTGTAGTTGTGAAGTGATTATTGGTAGCCATTCCATTTATGTTCACAAGTGGAGTGACAGAGACAGATGTGAGGATGTCGCTCACTCATCAGCAGCTGATGTTTCATGGAATCTAGTAAAAAATAACTTCTGAGGGGAGAAATAAGGGCTTTGTACTTTTTGTGCCATTGGCAGTCCCATGACCCTGAGGACATTGCTTAAGTTTATTGTGCTCCCTTGGCATTTCTTTCGTGAATATCTTATGCTTGGATTACAAAAGCACAGATGAATAAACGATCTGCAGCCACTGTGGATTTCTGTGGTGCATCTCTCAAAGTGACAATGTGACCCTCCAAATGTGAAGGTAGAAAGAGACAGGCAATATCATATCAACCTACAATTGTTACAATAATATCAATCTTATGAGGACATTGACAATTATAGTAAAACAGAATGGATACATTTTAAACATTGGATTTGTCTCTTTATATATTTAATTGATAACAAGCTCATGTTCTTTATTTTTTACATAATGACTATGGTTATCAACTATCATCTTATAAAATATAAGTCATATGTCCTGGTGTAATTAGAATTGACTGCAACATACCATTGACTGTAAGTTTCTGGCTATGTAAAAAAGGATAATCACATGTCACAAGATTTAGAGATGTATACAGTATCTAGATTATCGTTTTGCTGTCTTGTTTTTGATATAGAATCTCTTATAAACCAACGTAGTCTTGAATTTGCAAAATTAACAATGACGTTGAATTCTAAGTCTTCTGTCTTAGTCTCCCAAGTGCTTAAAATCAATTCGGTAAATTGTCTTTACTACTCTTATGCTTGAAATCAGATGTACCCTCTTCATGTGGCTCACATTTTTAATGTCCTTTTCCCTGAGGATCTTAACTTTTTGATAGAATGTAAAACCTTTGTGAGGTGGCAGAAGTAGGTCATTGGGGCAGTCTTTGTAAGTTAAATCCACCCCTAAACCTTTCCTCTATTATTCTTTGTCTGCAGTGATGTAAACAGCCTCCCTATGCTCCCAGCTCCAGGAGCTGCTTTGCCACACCTTCCCCACCCCAATGACCTGAATCGTGCAAAAACCTGAGCAAAACAAATCTTGCTTCTTTAAGTTGTTTCTGTCAGGCATCATTGTCACAATGATATAAAAGTTGCACATCTTTAGATTAATTGAACTCTGTGAATATCCCTCCCAGCTTTTTAAAATTTTGCTGCATTTGAATAACACTAGTTTTGTGAAAACTCTCTGCTTTGAAAGAAATTGGATGCTCAGACACTACTGTTGATTGAATGTTGATTGAAAGTGACTGAGGATTTCACAATGAACACAAATCCACTCCTTTGGGTTTTGAAACTCTCTCTCTCTCTCTCTCTCTCTCTCTCTCTCTCTCTCTCTCTCTGTGTGTGTGTGTGTGTGTGTGTGTGTGTGTGTGTGTGTGTGTTTTAGAGGGAAAGGGGAGAGGGAGGGAGGGAGGGAGGGAAAAGGAAGGGAGAGAGAGGCGGCGTGTTTTGAGATGTACATATGTGCATGCACTTATGGAAACCAGAAGACAACTTCAGATGTCATCTGCAGTACTGCCTCCACCTTTTGTAGGGCAAGGTTTCTCACTGGCCTGGAGCTTACTAGTTAGGCAAAACTAGCTGGTCAGTGAGTCTAAGGATCCCCCCTTTCCTGGCTCTTCAGTTTTTGAGTTAAAAGTGTGAGCCACCTTACCAGGTATTTTTACACGGGGGATGAGATTCAAACTTAGGTTTTCAAGCTTACAGGGACTATGGTTCGGTTTTGTCAGCTTGACACGAACTAGAAGAACCTAGAACGAGGGAACTTCAGTTGAGAAGTTGCCTCTATGAAAATGACTTATGGGACATGAATGTGAATCTTGACTAATGATTCATGTAGAAGGGTCCAACCTACTGTGGCTAGTGCCATTCCTAAGCATGTGGGGGTGAGCTGTGTAGGAATGCAACTCAGACAGAACAGGACAGTAAGTAGTTTTCCCCATAGTCTCTGCTTCAGTTTCTGCCTCTGCGTTTCCACCTTGAGTTCCTGCCCTAACGTCCCTCAGTGATGGAGTGTGACCTTGAATGAGTTGTGAGATGAAGCAAACCCTTTCCTCTCCACATTAGTCTTGGATAGTGTTTTAGCTCAGTAACATAAACCAACCTAATACATAAGGCAAGCACTTCATCAGCCGAGCTCATGTCTGAGCTCCTGCAACACACATTTCTGTAGCCATTAAAAAGAACCCTTTTCAGAGAATTGTCTTAAAACCATGCTTTTGTTCTCATTAACTTTATCCCATTTTCCACATTAGCTTCAGCTTACGAATTCTTCTAGACTGCTGTCCTCTTTAGACCTTTTTTCTCCTTTGTCTGAAGCTTTAGGACTTAAAATTGACCTCATAAATTTAAATAAGGCCCCACGTGGATGATAGCTTTCAAGTTCAAATCAGTTTATTTTTACTTCTTTCCCCCTTTAGAAGGGAGCGCAAGAGTAATGACTTAATGTCTAATCAATCCACAGGAAACTTGACAGATATTTTTTAATATTGTCTTATGGGAATCCAAACAGCCCACGCTCTTCATGGTGACAATTCAATCCAATCCTCCAAACAAGTCCCTGAATATTCCAGACTTTGTTTGCTGCTGGCTCCAGAAAACAAAGCAGAGACAAAAACTTTACACTCTCAACTGTGCTCCAAAAGAAGTGGATCAGGAAGCATTGTGCCAAGCCCACTGGGAGTGTGGGGAGATGCATGACAAAACCACCAGTAACACAGACATACAAAAAGATGGGGGATGCGAAGGAGGTGAAGACAGAACTATTGATACTGTGCTGAATCTCCTTGACTCAACAAAAGCCACTCAACTTTAAGAGGACATGGAATGTTTTAAACTTGAAAATCAACTCCTGGGGCTATACCCAAGATTAGAGATCTGGAAACAACCATTGAATTTGGCACTGGAAGACTCCTCTGTCCCCCAACCCTGAGAACATGTTGTAGCTCGCAGCTTGCAGTTACTCTGGTTCTGCTGCCCTTGTCTTTGGACAGAGCCCCAAGGTGGTACAGTAGAAAGTGATATAGATCTATGCCCATTTCAGAGGTTAGATTCAGGGTACATGGTGTAGGGCCATGTGGATGGGGTCCAGCAAGCAGATCCTTGGATTTTCCTATACATACATGAGTAACTAAGCAAAAAAGGCCTTCTCATCTCTCTACTCTGTCTTGGAGCTGGCTCTCCTCATCTTTCATCTTGTCTGTGTCCCTACATTTGGAAATATATTTCTTCTCTGACATCCTATGCAGGATTCTTGGCTTCATGCATCTCTGATTCTGTTTTTATTATATTTTTATTTGATGAAGCATCAAAGCTTTGTAGCACCAAGTTTCTTGAACTTTCCTTTTTAATGTATTCTTGCTTCTGTGACAGCAGTTTGAAAACATTCCCCTCCCGTTGAGTCCACCTTGACCTTCCCTCTCCACCTCCCCTTCCAGGTAAGGCAACCAGTGCTTGGTAAAGTGTTAGCTAAGGTGACCCATAGGAACCACATAGACATGGAAAGAGCAGGCCCAAAGGTCTGTTCTCATCAAGCAAGGTGACAAGGCTCAGGGGCCTGCTGTCCTCACCCACCAAAGAAAGTGTAGCAGGGTCCAGTGGTTAATATAGATTGTCAGTTTGACAGGATCTAGAATCACTTAGAAGACAAACTTCTGGCATGCCTGTGAGGTTTCTAGATTGGATTTGTTGAAGTGGGAAGATATAAGAGCCATGCTATTTCATAGGCCAAAGTACCAGACTGAACTTAAGAGAGAGCAAACTGACCACAGGCAGCCATTTCTCCCTGATTCCTACTGTGGTTGCAATGTGTGACTAGCCGCCTCATGCTCCTGCTGCTAGGACTCCCCCACCATGATATATTACAGTTGTATGACAAAATAAACTCTTCCTCCACTAAGCTGTTTTTGTCAGATATTTTATCAAAACAATGGTGTGATATATTTCAACTTTGTTTCCCCTCTGATGCCTTCACTGAGGTATACTCTGACCCAGGATTCCATTACTTTCTCAGAGATCACAATGGAGCAGATAGGTTAATATAGATTAACCGGAAGCCTGAAGCCTCTGACAGCTGACCATGAGCCTCTCGCTTTACACAGTTGCCTCTGAAGTAGCTTTGAAGAACTCTGGGGGCCCCCCAAAACTCAGAGAAAAAGAGACAGATGAAGGCAACAGCTATATTTTCTTACATTGCAACTTCATCAAATGACGGAGATCCCATTTCAAAAGGGAAGGCTTCAAAACTGTCTGCAGATTGTCCCCACTCAGGGTCTAAACCTCACTGCCTCTAGCCATGTTCCCACCCACACTATCCTCAGCACTGTGGTCAGTTATGAAAATGTGTTCACTTTGAGAAGAAACTGGCCTGAAACAAACAGTCCAACCTTGGGGGCTATGGGGACAATGACCACAACTAGGGCGTTCAGGCCAGTCCTACATAAGCACAAAGCTGGCCATCGAATTGACCTAACAAGCTGCAGCTGGCCTTGGCATTGTTCTCTATGCCCCTCATCTGAAAACTTCTAGCCAATTCTCCATCCTGTGTTGTTTCATTTGGGACATGATGGCCTTCCTTCAGTTCTAAAGTTCAGATACCATCACACTCTAAGACATTGTAAGTGACGCTCCATCTTATAGAGCACTGTCCTTTCACATCTTCACCAAGTGACATCCACCTCATCTTTCAAAGTTCAGATCAGTTCTTCCTCTCCCAAGAAACCTTCCCTGATGGTTAAATCTCTGTTGGGCTACTCTGCTCCTTGTTATTGGTCAAATACAGTTCTTGTCTGTGGCTCCAACCCTTTTGTAACTTTATGACTGTGAGTCGCTTGCCTGCTTATTTGATGAGTATTTGTCTTCCCTTTTAAAATAAGCACCAGAAAGTATCAATTCTTGAGTCCAAGCCAGTCCACCATCACTTTTTGCAAAGAAAGCTTTGGTCAGAACATAGCCATGTTCACCCCATCTCATTCTTTCTGTAGCTATTCCACAGTGACACAACAGAATCGAGTCATTACCAGTGGCTCTACAGACCACACATTTAAAATACCTGTCTCTCTTCAAACAAGTGTTGCCAACCCTTGCTCGGTGTCAGAAGCTTCATTAAGACAGGAAACATGTTCACTTTGTCCATCCTTTTATCTCCTTGCAGTATACAAAGTATACTTCTGATATACATTCCTAGTTCAATTAAAAATATGTTTAATAAGTGGTCCAGTGCCTAAAACACAAGCATCATTAGTTTCACATGCAGATTGTAATCAGTACTGCACACTAAAATCATTGATCAATAGCATAGGTAACCGCAATTCCCTGAAGCACTTTTATTTGTTTAAGCCTTTATTGTTTTATAAATAAAACTAGTAATCATATTAATGAATGTTTGGGATATTGATAACACTAGCATTACTCTGATCACAGTAAAAACAAAGAATCAAGTATCAATGTTAAAAATATAACACCAATCAATCATTAAAGGTATATTTCCATACAAGAGAACATTTTTGCCTTAGTAAGCGAGGTATGTAGCTCACAGATTAATCTCCTTCCCCCTATCTCTGATGCATATGGCAATCAGAGGAGAACTACTCCAGGTGTATGGTTCTTACCTTCTCCCTTGTTTGAGACAAGTTCTCTGTTGTTCCCTGTAGAAAACGGCAGGTTAGCCAGATTAGCAAGGCCCATACACTTGGAGGGATCCTCCTGTCTCTACCTCCCATTCTGCCATGGGGGCATTGGAATTAAAGATATGTTCTATGTCACATGATATTTTGTAGGTAATGGAGATTTGAAATTTATCCACTGAGCCATCTGCTTTCCCAACCAACAGATGTTATTTTTGATACTATTATGAAATACAAGGTTTTCTTAAATTTTAAAATATTTTATTTGATATAAAAATGACCTATAAAACACATACAGACATTAATTAATTAATTATTGTAAGCAATAATTACATTGTGAATTTTAAATTATTAAGAAAAGACATGCGTTTTTCTTCCAGGAACAAAACATATGAATTGTCTATCTTAACAATACAAACTGTAAACTATAAATTAATACATTAAGCACACATGTATGTATGAATTAGGAGCAGCAGTTTGCTTTATTTTAAAGTTGTATACAAGCTCATGTTTTCACGAGTTTGTAGGGCAAACATCAATGTAGGTTCAGGGTAACAAAAAAGAGTCTTTGCAGGTGTCTTGAGAAGTCTGTCCCTGAGCTTTGTCCATCACTGTCAGTAACATAGGAGTGCAATAAAGAGCTACTGAGTTTCTCTATTCAAGGCAGCTTCCTGCATGAGAAGAAACATGGCCCTACCTTCAAATGTGATCCACATAGGAAATGTAAAAGCCAGCCCTTAGGATGGGAAGTCAATAGGTCAGCAAGCAGCTGCCTAGCACTCCCTGCTCCTATTCAACAGCCTTTCCTGAAACATGGCAGTCACTGCTGAACAGTTTCTCTCAAGCCCTTGTTTCTTTGGCTCATTGTGACAGAGCTTGCCAGGTCTCAAAAGGCAGATCTGTGCTGTAAGAGATTAGCACAAGGGCTTATCTCAATGTGAAACCTGCTTCTGTCACTGAGTAACTGCTGGATGGTGAGTGAACACCAGCGGCTTTGGGAAAATAGTGACATCTATGAAGAAATTGGGTACAGCAATGTCAGGCATCCAGTAAGCATTTCATAAACTTGCAGTACCGTTATCAGCTTTACACAGGAATTCTTGGATAATTTCCTTCCCAGTAAGATAGCTTATGGGGACACATTTCTTTCCCCATACATGTGCTTATTCATTCTCTCATATATAATACATTTTGATAGGTACTGATATATATCAGCATATCAATATGATAACCTTAATTGTTCAGCACAGTCAAACAATTCCAAATGCTATCGTTTAGTTTATCTCTTCGAAGAAGTCCAGGATGTTGAACCACACCACCCAAAAAAATCCTTGGTCATACAGCTGACCTGTGACTCAGCTGTAATACTAAAACACTGTCTTCACTTACACTGAAGTAAGAAAAAAATTAAAATTTCTTGATTCCCTAGCTACATGCCAGACATTGGATGAATTGAGTGTGAGTTGCTGATTTGATTATCTTTGTCTTTCTGATAACCTAACAGAACAGGGATTGCCATCTCCTTAGACAGGTAAATACACTGAGGTTTAGAAAGGAAAGACATCCTTCTAAATTCTGTAACAAAGGCAGAATTCCTGTTATGCCTACCATTGTTTATGAGGCCCAGACAGCTTACCCTGGATGTCGCCCTTTGCAGTGTATACACCCTACAAGCAGTGCATACACAAGCACATTCTGTACTTGGCGGTACTCTCAAACTGTCCTGGAAGTTCCTGAGGCTACTTCTTCATCCTTAAGTTGGAGATGTGCATGCAGGTTCTTCAGCCACAAACAAGGCTCCTTGTTAAGAAACTGGGTTTTCAAAAAGACCTAATGTGAACCTCAGCAGCCTTTCTCTCTCTTCTTCTCATCTTTTAGTCCTTTTAAGTCACAACACATAACACACTCAACAAACTCTGTGAATCCCCTTGTTTAGATTAGAAGACCCTGATGATCACACTCCCTTGCCAAGGTGGATGCAATTCCAGGAAAGGGCTCTGATAAAATTCTACAAATTTCTTCAAAAGACCTGCTCTTAAAATTCTCTCTGTTGGTGTCGTCAGTATTTGACGGCTTCTAATTAGATGGGGAGACGCTAAAGGACCCAGGGGTCTAGAAAGTAGATTTAGTCCACATATTTGGACCCTTTGCAAATTATCCTCCAACTTCAAATAGGCGGGCAATATCTTGGTACCTGAAAGATATTGCATTTAGCCTCATGCCAATATGTGTGACTTCAACACATACTTTTGTGATTTGTGCTGATCCTTGTTCTCAAAGATCCAGAGTTTCTCTAAGCTCAGTTCCTGTAAGTACTTTGTGTGTGTGTGTGTGTGTGTGTGTGTCTGTATTTCTGTCTCTTTCTCTGTCTCTGTCTCTCTGTCTCTCATTGTCTGTCTCTGTCTGTCTCTGTCTCTGTCTCTCTCTCTGTCTCTCTCTGTCTGTCTCTGTCTCTGTCTCTGAAAGTCTTCCTCTGTCCTATCTCAGTCCACCAAGTGCTGCTAGGAGCACAGGCTTGCATCACTGCTGTCAGAATGACTACGCCCCTCTAGCACGTTTATGCCTGCAGAGCCCCTGTGTTGAGACTGAGTCACTTGGGTACGACAGCACAGCACTTCCTACATTAGCATTGCCACATGCCACATTCTATTTTATGGTTTAGATTTGGTGGTCATTTCTAGTTTGCTCTGAACCTATGGGCTTAGCAGACACTGCTGTGAGGAATACAAAGGAGTCGGAAGCGGAATCCAAGGCTCAGGTGGAGGCCCACAGAAACAGCAGTCCCTTCCAACATCAACAACCATGACGCTGGTGTTCAAATCAAAGTCCTCTAAGGTTTGGCTGGATCCCCCAGGATTTATGTGTAGGAAATTTGATCCTGAGTGTCATAGATGAATGGTAGAAAGGTGGAAGCTTTGAAAGGCAAAGCCTTAATGATCAGTGTGCTAAGGAGCTATCAAGGAGATGGCTCTGCTACAAACACAAGTCCTCTTGGGCTCATCTATGCTAGTTCTTCTTGTGATGCCCTGCACCATTTCAGGATTCTGCAGAATCCTGAAAGAAAACACTAACTAAAGGCTTTGATTAGGCACTGCCTGCTAATCTTAGACTCTTTACCCTCTAAAATTGTATGAACCATTTTTTTTAAAAAAGTAAACTATCCAGTCTTTGATATCAAGAGCAGCCATAGGAGGTGAATGAAGAGAAGACAGAGGCTTTAACAGGAAAAGTCTATTTTTTTTTTTTTTTTTTTTTTTGCATTACACCCTGACTAGTTTGTATCTCTATTTTATCCTCTGATGTAAAAAAGTGTATGTGGATACAGTAGGTAACAGAAGGTTAGGAACAAAGCTGGACTCTGATGAACCTGGGACTACAGAGCCACCTTGCCACCTGCTGATATAGAAAGCAGGGTTCTTCATGAGCTGCAGGCTTCCCCAAAAGGTTTCTGAGAGCTCACTTAAAGCCAAGGAAAAACAAAAACAACAAAACACTGAGGGGCTGGAGAGCTGACTTAGCCATTAACTGTATATACTGACTTGTTCTTTTCTTAGTACTCATGTGAAGATGGCTCACATCTACCTGTAACTCCAGCTCCATGGGCATCTGACATCCTCTTCTGAACTCAATGCACCTGGACTCACACTTGCACATACATCTCCCACATAGACACAGAACTAAAGATAAAACAAATCTATAACAAACAAAAGCAAACAAACAAAACCCAAAATCAACCTGCAAACCAATAGAACCTACCTATTACAATATCTCCTGAACCTACTTGAGGTTGTAAAGAATCAAAGCAAGACAAAAATCTTCTGCAAGCTCCCTGTTTAGGGGGCTACTCTCCTCAGTAAGCTGGCCCTGTTGTCTCCATCATCCGAATCTCTGCAGAGTAATGGCCATTTATGGACATCTCTGAGTCTTCTCCTCGACAGGCTTCTGTTCTCCTGAAGATCAGCTCCAGGGGCACTATTTTTCCCTTATAGTTTCCTTTTGCTTATATGTCTTGCTACTCCCTAACTCAGTTCTTGACACAGGATATCTTCTCCACTTACATGTTTCCTGTTATCAGTCAGAGCCCTGGGAGCTCTCACTGGAGAGTTTTGCTCCTCCAGAGCAAAGGGAGGTTTGCCTCTCTCCTCTCAATTATGGCTGTGAGTCAAGGTTGTCATCTTTTGCCTTTTCCAGCAGCAGAATTCTCCACAAAGGGCAATGCATTTGTACCAGGATGCCTGGTGCAGATAAATAGCCAGAGGGGACCAGAATGAACGGTGACTCTTGGGTGGCATGAGGGTAAGTGGGGCCATAATGGTTTCTGCTTTGTGCCCATGCCATGATTAATGAATGACCTCTAGGGCCCACCGAGCAGGTGAGTTTAAATGCTAGCTTGGGGTAATATATATTTTGTCTCTGCTTGTAAGCAATTTTTATTTAACAAATACTCAAAAAATAAGCTTTAGGGTAGCTTTTTTTTTTTTTCCTGTCTGATGAAAAAAAAAAAAAAAAAAAACACATCTCATTTCACCTTATGTTTTTTATCATGTGTGGGTTTTTTTTTTTAATGTTATTTTTCTCACAACAATAGGCTTAGCTCATCCTGGCCCTGTCCCAGAGGGACTCTTAAAGACCTAAAAAACTGTAATTTGAGAATTATCCAATTCAAACTGCAGTCATTTCACTCAATAAAAACCTCTCCATCATTGCATGTTATAATTATGTCACCACATGCTATATAATTCAAATTAGATGATGATTACATGCCATATATTAACATTAATTGTGTAACTAGACATAACCATATGTTTATATGTGGGTTTAATTACCAGCTCTAAAAATTCTAAGGGAGATGTATGTGACATATTTTTAAAGAGGGAAAGTAGCAAAGAAAAGCCACTTTCCAATAAGCATGTATAGTTAAGTACATGGAGGAATGCATTTAGCTGGTCAGCTCCACCCCCCACCCCCCACCCCCCACCCCCGTCCCTGTTAGCCTAGCTAGCTAGCAAGCCCCAGGGACTTTCTCATCTCTGCCTCCCATTCCTAGTGCTGGGGTTCTTGGTACACATTCCCTTGTTTAGCTTACACATAGTACTGGACATCCTAATTCAGGGTCCTCTTGCTTGCATAGCAAGCATTTCATTGACTGAGCCACCTCTCTGCCTTGTTTGGTGATAACAAACAAACAGAATATAGTACTATGAAAGTGCAATACACGAAGTGTATCAGCTATAATCCATCTGCAATAGCACATGTCCTTTCCAGAATTTGCTCATGTCCACATATGATTGTGAGCATCAGTGCTCATGAATTGGCTTTGAGCTCTGCATCTTCATAAGGCTTTTTTGCAAGAGACCATTTCTTCATTTTTCTGCAACCCTTGATCACTGTGCATCAGGTCTGCAGCATTGTGTGCTATAGTGAGTAAAAACAGAGCACGTAGAAAAACATCATATTTGGAGAAAACAAACAAACTCTCAGTTCTAAAGCAGAGATTCTCAACTTGTGGGTCATGACCCCCACAGGTGTCGTATATCAGATATATTACATACAAGTCATAACAGTAGCAAATTACACTTATGGAGTAGCAACAAAATAATTTTATGTTTGGAAGTCACCACAACATGAGGAGCTGAATTAAAGGATCACAGCATTAGGAAGGTTGAAAACTGTAGGAGGAGCTAAGGTGGGAGGAGTAAAGAGAGGAAGAGGAGGAGGAAAGAGAGGAAGAGGAGAAGGAAGAGGAGGAGCTAGGAAGAGAGGAAAGAGAGGCGAACATGGAGGTGGATGGTCACATGTCTCCGCCAGTCAAAGGTAGTTGGTATATATAGGTTGGGTATTGGGTTACACCTCTGATTGTGAGGACATCTTGTTATTGATCATTACCAAATATATAAGTCTTTGATTATTCATTAAGTATTAGAGTCTCATTTTTCTACTGGGCCCACCAGGATGGCAGGATGGTCTGGGCAATGCCCAGCCTTACAGAGACAGTGTGGAAGATTGGCAGAGCTATCTCCCACGCTGGAGTCTCATGGGTGGCAGGGCTGGTGTTTCTGGCCTGCCGTTTTTAGCTGCAGTACTCACATGGCCTCCAGCCACTGAACATGGCATCTGATCTAGCCAGAGCTGCTGCAGCCCAGACAGTCGGCTTTGCCAGTGGCCGTTTTTAAATAATTACTACAACAGAGAACAATTGCTCTAAGAGCTAGAAGCTAGAGCTTCAAAACTTGTGACTACCAGGGGTTGCTTAATTTGTTTGTGCCTCAGCAAGTTCATCTGTAAAATGTCAACATTGTATAGCTCCTGAGGTTACTGTCAAAACAGAATATGTAATTATTGTAAAGAATAAGAAAATGTCTCCTCCTAGGAGCCAATAAAAGGCAAATACTGTTGTTTTTGTGTTTCTAGCAGGCTGGAAACTATAATTTACTTGGTCTTTTTAAATACTCAGACAAGAATTTTTAATGTTTGTATGTCTGCTTATATCTCTATCTCTATCTATTTATCTGGTGCATGTGTGTGTATGTGCGAGTGTGAGTGTGTGTTTATATGTTTACTGCAGTGCCTGTGGAAGCTAGAAGAGGGCATCAGATATTTTAGAAGTGGAATTACAGGAGTTGAGACTGAGTCAACACGGGTTCTGTGAACCAGACTCTGGTCCTGTAGACTATCAGCAAGCGCTGCTAATTGTGCCCCTAAATAAGGATTTTTGTGCATATAACATTTATCTTTGGAATTACAAATTATCATTTGAACATCAAAAATACACCAAATCATCCTCTTTTGATGTACTCATCACAGAATAGTGACCTTTTCAAAAGCAGCTCAGACAGAAAAGCAATGTAAAAGAATTGTATTGTTTTGTGGCCATATTGAAAAAAAAAAAACTATCTCTGGCAGGCAATAAAACTGACCATGGCGCGCTCTCTCTCTCTCTCTCTCTCTCTCTCTCTCTCTCTCTCTCTGTCTCATCTCCAGCACAATTTCTTGTATAAAAGCTTGAGTCTGAAATCCTGCCTGCCTGACAATACCTTCCAGGTGTTTCTAGGTTGAGCCATTACCTTGTTTGCATCTAGTAAGCGTTCAAAAGCTGCTCTAGAGAGGCTCTCTGAAGGGAGACTCAGACAGGCTCAGAAAGGAATGAGTGAGGCCTAGGGAAACAGATGGTTCTTTTTTTAGAGCAGAGGAAACAAAGATATGCATAAATAAAGGCCTGCATAATCTAACTAGCTGCTGTATTATATCTACCTGTTTCTTATGTGTCATTGTCTAGTCACCAATATCTATCTGTCCCTAACTCTGTCTACATTCAATTCAGATTACTATCACTGCTTTATTGCAGGTAAATCAAGTCTAGTTACCACAAAGCATATGCTAAGTACAAAATGTACCAAAGGGAATAGTTTAGTATAATTCAGTTGGTGGCTGTATAATCAGCAAGATTTACTGGTCCTTAGGCACATGGGGCAATTTATTGTAGAATCTTTCCAAGTGTCGTATTAATTTCTGTTCGTTGCTCTGTCCTGTGGGTTTTTCATGTCCTGTGGGCTTTTCAGAACACAGCTGTCTCTTGTATCCCTGAAGTGATAGAAATTTCATGTGTTTCTATGATAACATACCCCACTACATGTATGTTATCTCATGAAAGCAATGTAAATCATAGGTATGGACATATAGAATCTTCATAATTCAAATACTATCAAGAGTAAATTGTTATGACTTGGCCCAAAGGGAAGATGGGAAACAGGGTGGTGTGAGCATGACAGGAACTGGGGAGATACCAACTCAGGGAATTACCCTCAAGGGGAAAGAAGTTAAGCATGGGACAAGCTCGGAACCTGTTCTAAACTTAAATATAGTCTATTTAAGCTTCCCCATGAGGAAGAGGGCACTGACGATGAATAGCTAGGCAACAAGGGGCATCTTTCTGTCAGACTATTCGTGAGGTCCATGGGCAGAGGAAGCTCTTGGAAAGGAGCAAGAGGCTTCAGGGCTTCCGCCAAGCTAGTTACAGATTAGAGCTCTTTAGTAACAGGAAGAAACTAGAATTTCAAAAATGAGACTATTTGGATGACAATGTGTCATATTGTACACATTGACCAAAGAAGGACCCTACCTATTTTTCTCAGGAGGAAGCTCCTTCCTGAAGACATACCAGATCAGGTCCCCTCACCAGTCAAGCTCCAATTGTGGCCACATTTCTTTATGAATCGGTGAACTCTAAACACACAGAATCACTTGCCTTTCCACACATCATAGGAAGTCTTGGATTCAGCTGCTTCTTCCTTCAGGGGGCCCCTTCTCTCTAAAGCTCTTTTCCTTCTAGACAATTTAGAACTGAATTCTTTCCAGCTCTGTATAGATTAACTCATAGCCTTCCCACCATCACTTGATGAGTGTGTTAAGCACATGACTTACCTTAGGCACCAAAGGGAGAGTAGTAAGCAGAAAACACATAACAGAGCCAATAGTGGAACTGGAGGTGTGAGACAAGACAGACAAACTAAAATGAGTGAAGAGATGTGTACTGTACATCTGATGGGGAAGCATCAAGATAAGGATAAGAATAGTTCCTTAGACCCTTCAGCCATTATGAATTTGCTTTCCATGTGTGCTATCCAGTACAGTTGCCAAAAGCCACCAGGAACCCCTGAGAACATAGAATTTAGCCATTGTTACAAATGATTGTTTTAGTTTACTCATAATCAATTTAAATTACTGTCAATAATTGACTTGTTGGACAGCACAAGTCTATAACATCATAAATTTCTGTTTTAAGACTGGAAGCACATTTATAATTCTGTATTGGTTTGTGATCATTTTTTTGGTTAAAAACAGGCACAATCTAAAGCTTTACTACTGTTAATCTTTTAATGGACAATGTAACAAGTTGTGTGTGTGTGTGCTCAATTAATAATAATACATAGGCCCAGAACAGTAAACCAAAAAGGGTGGAAAAATCCATACCTTAAAATAACAAAATAACAAGAATCACCATTAATTAACAGTATTTGGTGATTCTTGTTATTTTGTTATTAAGGTGTGGGTTTTCCCACCCTTTTTTGGTACTGTTAATTAATAACTCTAAAAGGAATAGTAGGCAGTGAAACAATGGAGACAGTGTCACGCCAATTCATTAATAGTAGGAAGCAGGAATTCCACACTTGTAGATGATTGCTAGATCTGGCTCAAAGACTAACTTCATCGAGATATGACTTCTAGCCAAACAATGAGAGTAGGGCTTGGTACCTGAAAAGATATTTGCAGTTAAATACAAAGTGTAGATTTGAGTTGGGGCCAAACAGCCTAGTTATCCTAGGAAAGCTGGAGCTTTGGAGATGCCATGGTACTTGATCTGAGCTTCAAGAACATTCTTATTCTTAGAGCCTTACTTTATTTTCCTAAAAGCTATCCTATATATAACTAATAGGGTTTTTCTAAGGGCTGGAGTATATGATTCATGACCTTCACTGTATCACAAATGATCACTTATTGATTCCTGGATGCTGCTACTCTTCTGTTGCTTTTATTTTATTCTCACGGTGGCCTCCCTGGCATTGGTTTTATTTTAGAGCTGTTTTAGGGGTAACTAGATCCCCTTCTGTGTAGCATCCTCATTGAGCTCAATCCATCACTTCATAGAGATGCATTCACACTGAAAATCCAAGCAGGTGCCTTCGAGGTATGGCATCCAATCACATGGTGTGCGATAGCCTAGAAATATTCTTGGGGTTGCAATTGGTCCTAACTTGGAAGTGTTTTAATTCTTAAATTAATGCACTCGGTAGTGAGCCTTTCAAAATACCGTAGCAAGCAACTTCTTAACTGTATTCAGTGAATACCCCACTGTTATTTTAATTATATTTTATGATATTGCAGATAACACAAACATACCTCACAGCAAGTAATTCAACAAAGAGCAATAGTTTAGCCAGATAAGCCAGGCTTTATCTTTTTATATTTCTCAACCAGATTAATTCTGTAATTGTATTTTCCACACAGTACAAGAAGATGTTCCTATTTCCTTGAAGATCACTCATGATAATACACATGGTACTTATCACTTTCTTCATCAGGAGCCATTTTAGTTTTGCCTTGTATAAAATACTCCATGCCTAGATTTCCCAATTGAATGTCACATCTGCTTTGGTACCAAGATTTCTTGGATGCCTGGACCTGGTTCTGAGGACCACAGATTGTTTATCTGCGCATGTATCAAAAGTAATTGCTGCTGACACTTCATTTGTACTCTTGTCAGATCTGATCACATTACAGCCTCAACTCCCTCCTCATTCTGTACAGGATAGAACAACATGGCTGTCCCTTGATGTTATGTGACTTCCCAGGGATATGTGTACAGATTGCTACTTATCCCCAATAGGATACCAGACAATAGACAAAAACCATCCCATCCAAGTCTAGTTTGTTAAGTCAAATGAGTTTACTACGGTTACTCAAAGGTGTGTAGGTGACTCAAAGACAGTTGTATCATTATAAACTCAACATGAACAATGACTTGCAAATTCTGCATCCCTATACCTCCCTGGACACCTTGTGGGCAGCTCACCTGGCTACAGAGCCTCTTCACCCAGTGATAGTTACTGATTTCATAACCTTGTGGAAGGGCTCATGAATCTGCTAACGTTGTGAGCATCATACATTGCATGATTACATGAGCTCCTTGAATCTTTAAATCCTTCATCCTCCCTTCTGTTTCCAGGTGTGGTGGTTCGAATATGCTTGGCCCTGAGAAATGCACTATTAGGAGATGTGGCCTTGTTGGAGGAGGTATGGTCTTGTTTGAGGAAGTATGTCACTGTTGGGTAGGCTTTGAGACCCTCCTCTTAGAAATGTGGGAGTCAGTCTGCTCCTGGCTTACTTTGGGTGAAGATGTAGAACTCTCAGCTCCTCCAGTACCATGTTCCTGCCTTGATGATAATGGATTGAGCCTCAGAACCTGTAGGCCAGCTCCAATTAAATGTTGTCCTGTATAAGAATTGCCTTGGTCATGGTGTCTCTTCACCAGTAAAACCCTAACTAAGACACCAGGAAAGACTGTTTGAGTTAAGGGGAAATAGATAAGTGACTCCTGCCAAGCTAGTGTGTCAAATTAAGGATGTCTACTCAGGAGTCACAGACAAACATATCTGCTGCTCTGTATTTGTTGCTATCTTAAAACTACATGTCTAGATACCATGAGTTCATGGTCTGAGGAACATATTAAGAAAGGATGCCAAGAATTTACAAGTATATTTCAGAATTATAAAGATATACCCACAGTCCAGTGACATCCTGAAAAGAGGCTAGGCATTTTTTCCTTTGGGATTTTTTCCAGTACTGTGACTTCTGGTCAAATATTAATAAATGAATCATTATTAATGACCCTGGCTAAATCTACCCGTAAATACTTATAGACCATAAGAATATCCTACAGGCCTGTAGTGAAATGCCTTTTAACATACACTGCTTTGAATAGGAGTTAATGAAGCTCTTAAAAGATGAACCTACCTGGAAACAAATCTTGGTTCTCCCACTAAGTATATGCAAAAGCATTGGGAAGTTTGTTAGCCATTAGTTGATTCAGAGTTTTCATCAATTAAACAGAAGTCAGAATGGTACTTAACCCACAGCATTGTTAAAAAGATGTAATGAATTATTACAAAGTAAGAGCTTGGGTAAGTACTGGCCCATTGACCTGTTGGCATGGACTCTATCTTAAATGTCGCTCAAAGACCAAGTGCTGAAGGCTTTATCTGTAGTGAGCATCATTATTGGTGGATGATAGGGCCATTAAGAGGTGAGGCCTAGAGAAGGAAGCTAGGTCATTGGGGGAATGACCTTAAAAGTGTTATTAGAACCATGACTTTTACAACTTTCATTTGCTTCCCAGATTAAAGAGGTAGGGAGCACTTCTTGCCATGACCTGGGTCTTACAACAGTCCCAGACAATGAGAGTCAAGTGACCAGAACTGAGACTTCTGCAAGTGCTATGTGAAATAATTTTCCCCTTAGAAGTTGATTATCTTGGGCATTTTGTCACAGCAGTGAAGGGCTAAAACAGCTGTGAGCCCTCAGTAAAGACACTGTTAATTTTCTACTGTCATTGCTTGTGAGTTTTGTTAATTGGTGTGGTATATATGCTCTAATGGCCTGTCCAGCTCCGCACAGTAGGTTTTCAGTCACACAGGATGGAAGGATTGGCTAAGCTGGCTGGGACTTTCTCCCATGTAGTGTTCCCTGGACTTCTGTCTACCACCGGTATCTAAGTACCCATCAGGTAAAAGCAGACCCGTTAAGGATTCTTAATCAAAAAGTCTGAGAGCCATACAATATTGTCCAAAATACATTCTTTCAGCAAAATATCAGGAAAAGTCTAGGTTTATGTAAATGAAAGACAGTTCACTTTGAAGGGAAATTTGTCAATATCAGATTTCAGAAAGGCATGTTCATTGAGGCAATTATAGAATGACTGTAGCCCTCTTTAAAAACAGTTTACCAAAACATCTGTGTTTCCCATTTCTCCGGCATCTATCTGCATGTTCTACATATGCAGTTGAAAACTGAAGGCTGGCATGTAGTATTACCCTCATAGTTCACACATTCCTGCGTCTGTTTTCCTCAGTTTGTCAGTGGACTCTTGCTGTCATTGTCTATGGAATGTGGTCAGCCATACATCACTTGTAAATTGTACAGCATCACAGTATCAGCATCTTTGAATGTGGTCAGTGATTAGAGTCACAGAGAAGTGACATGCCTCATCTCCATCCACCATAAATGCAGCAGCTTCTCTTCAACGTGACACAGTGACATAATCATGTTTCACATTTTCATCATCCATTGGATAGAGATCTTTTCAAATTCAAAGTAACCATAGAAAGGAATTGAACTAAAGAATAGCATTCGGTAGTGCAGTAATTGTCTAGCATGTATGAGACCCTAACTTTAGTCCCCAGCACTTTGGACACAAAGATGAATAAGAATAGGCCACATCCAATACAGGCACAGACAATTAAGGAACATTGGCTCAACCACATGCCTGTATGGACCTTGGAAGTCACAAGCCACTCTCTTCATATTGCATAGGGTGTGCTCCTGCTCAGAGGCACCCTTCAGATTTGCTTCACAGTACCACTGCAATTTAGCCAGCTCAGTTTTACTCCAGGATCAAGAGGACCATTTAAGATAATAATATTAACATATCCATAGGACTCTTGATCTTCAAACACCTCTAAAAGCATTAGGAAATTAATTTTCCCAGAACTCGTAGGATATAGGTAATTATCTTGACATTTAGACAGAGTGAATCGGATGACATATTGACCTGTGCTAGCCAATGAAGGCTGCCAGCTACAGCTCTAATCTATCTGCTGTCTCTTCCTGTTCACCATTATATCCATCACAGGACACCCAGGTGTCCCCACATCATTGGAAGGGAATTAGTCTCACTAACAATTATTGGAAATGTTTATTATAGGCTCAGCAATTGTTTGGGCTCTCAATTGGGTAAATGCAAGGAAAGAACAAAGAAGACATGGTTTCACATATTAAATGAAATTAGCACAGCACAGGTACATGGGAAAATGATTGGATCAAGAAAAGGACAGGGTATGGCTGGAATATCTTGTGTTAAACAGCTATATAGTATAAAGAGTGATGGAGACATGTCCAGAGGAAAAACAACTAAACTAAAGAGACTTCAGATGACCAAATTTAGGTTAATGTGAGTATAAAATAAAATATTGAAGGAAGGGGTAGCTATGCCATATTATATAAAAAAATAAGTGTTCATAATTGTATTAGTTAGGTTTTCTATTGCTGTAATGAAACACTATGACCAAAAATCAAGCTGGAGAGGAAAGGGTTGATTTAGCTTATGTGCTTTTACATCACAATTCTTCATTGAAGGGAACTCAAGCAGAGCAAAAACTTGGAAGCAGGAGCTAATGCAGAGGCCATGGAGGGGTGCTGCTTACTGGCTTGCACCTCATAGCTAACTCAGGCTGCTTCCTTATAGAACCTAAGACCACCAGCCTAGGCATGGCACCACCTGTAATGGGCTAAGTGCTCTAGCCTCAATCGCTAATTTAAAAGATGCTTTACAGTCTTGCCTACAACTTGATCTTACAGAGGCATCTTTTCAGTTGAGACTTTTGGCTACTTTCTTGGTTCATTTTCTTACCATCCTTCACCCTTCCAACCTACCCACTCTAGGTAGGAAAGCAAAAAATGTAGAAGGGGATCAGTAACATTAGATTACTTCCTGCTGATTAGGGGTGTCAAGTTCCTTGGGGCAGGTCCAATTTCTTCTACTTAACAGACAACGACCAACAGCATCAAATCAACAACCAGCAACCAACCACAGTAACGCAACAAAAACAACAACAGCAACAACAGGAGGAGACAACAGCAGGAGACAGCTGCAGCAGCTGGAGTAGCAGCTTCCACCTCTCTTGGGACTCTGAAATTTATATATCCTCTGAAAAGTTCCCAGAATTCCAAACTAATCCAACTATCTTCAGCTGGCAAAATTATGCTTCTATCAGAGCTTTAGACAAATCATAGTCAGCTACCGTGGACAACCTGAAGTCTCATATCCCACACCCGGGATCAAAACAAAATCATAGTTGCATAATATTTCTGTATTTAAGAGAAATAAACAAAATTCCCACTCAACTCTCACCTCTTCAATAACTGTAGCTTGTGTCAAGTTGACATAAAAGCATCCAGCACAATAGTGATAGGCAGAGTCTAGAAGTAGGGGATTCCAAGAATAGTAAGAGTTGTTCTCTGGCTGGTGGGTTTCTTTCTCAGTGGAACCCCCTTCTCATTATCAAATTTATGAAATCTCTATCTTATGATCCTACAAGGTGAGGAGTTGTTGGCATCTGATAGAGGTAAGAAGGAGAAGAGTCAGATCTTGTTAATGACATCGCCTCTGCTACATTAAGTACACCTCAGGAAAGGCTCCACTCCCTAGAGTAGTTGTGTAACATAAATGGACTCTGTGGGGAGGGAGAATACAAGGTTAGGTGAGGAGGGAGATAATTATGAAGAAGGTAGGAACAGGGAGTGTTGAGGGGATGAATACGATAAAAATACAATGTAGGAAGTTTTCAAAGAATTAATGAAAATAGTATTTTATATAAAGAGAAAAACTTAAAGAATCTCTTCCATAAAATACATTTTTAAAAGTTAAAAAGAACTCTTTTAATCTTAGCACCCAGGAGCCAGAGGCAGCAGCAGCTAGATGAGTTTGAAGCCAGACTGGTCTATTTTATTTTCTACATTCTTTATATTTCGTAGTATGCTGATTCTTGTCCTATTTTACTGATTCTTTCTTTTGCCAAATCGAAACTTTACTAGCACTAATGACTAACTTCTTTATTGCAATGTTTAATTATTTCATCCAAAATTTGGTAAAATGTAGGATTTCTTCAGATTCTTTTCCCATATTTTTGTATGCTATTTTTATGCACCCATGTAACATGGGTGGATAAAAATAATAAATAATACAATGCCATTGTAACTTTATGTAGCTTCATATTATATGCCTGTGTCTTATACAATGTACATTTCCATTTGTGTTCTTTTCTCACAAGGTGTCTCTGTAAGGATACCATTGCCATCGATTGGCCTCATTCATACTTTACTTTCAGTCACTTAATGTCATTTCCTTTCATTTGGGTGCACTGAAAATATTTTGAAGTCTTTAATAAGTCTAATATTTAGAATATCAAAGGCACTTTTTTATCAGCAATTTCTTTTCTAAGCATAACAGGGTTTTTCTTAGCCTATCTTACAATTTTTATTTGAACTTCAGAATGCTTAATCTGAAGTTCAAATTGTTTATCATATAAATCTTGGATTCTGATTCTTCTTTGAGAAAAGTTGCATATATTTTTTAAGTGGCATAAACTAAATTTGAAAAATCTGTCTTCCCCTACATGGGGGTAGTACTGAGGTCTCTGTTCTATTTTTTTTTTTTATTGTTCATTTCCTTATGCTGTTGTTTATTATTTTGGAGCCTGATTTCCTAGTTGTACTTTTAATCAGTCCCTAGCACCTATGTCAGGCAGATCACAACTATCTGTGACTCCAGCTTCACGGGATCCAGTGCCCTCTTCTGTCCTCCATGGATACTATCACACACACACACACACACACACACACACACACACACACACACACACACACACACGAACAGGGGCTGTGAATGACGCTTAAAGTTGTCCTCTAACCTCTACACATATGTTCACACAGATACACACAAAAGCACACATACAAACACAGTAGCTAACAAAAATGTGTGAGAGGAGTGAACTTCTATTTAAGTCAAGGAAAGTTTTGCTTTCATATGTATCAAATCCAGAGATCTAATGGGAAGGTGAACACAAGAAGAAAATATCACCTAATTTAATTTTTTTGGTGGAAACATTTCTTGAAACAAAATGAGGTCAGCATGTAGAGATGAGATGATTGTATTAATAAAATTTAAACACTGATAAAGCAGAAAAGCTTAAGGTAATATGTAAACATGGATTGAATGGATAACATATATATATATACATACATATATATTTATTATTTATATACATATATATTATATATACTATATATATCCTATGCAAATGAAAATGGACATTGTATAAGACACAGGCATATAATATATAATATATAATATATAATATATAATGTATAATGTATAATGTATAATGTATAATGTATAATGTACAATGTACAATGTACAATGTACAATGTACAATGTACAATGTACAATATATATGTGTATAATTAATATATAATATATAACATACAATATATACATGTATGATATATACATGTATGATATATACATGTATAATATATTACAATATTTATATATACACACACACATATATATATGTACATGTTTACATACATATACATATATATTGGCCATTGTGTCTTCTTCTGATGAGGAGACTTGTGTTCTTGTGGGTCTATAGAGAAACCAGGTTTATTTTTAAGAAATGATAAGAATGGACAATTTTAGTGTAAAACATTACTTCTACACTAATGGAAGTAAATTTAAAGCCAATAGAAGATAGTCTTTTGGCTATCATGGAAATGTGAAGTTTACCATAATTTTAGTTCTTACTACTTACATATATGATGCCTGACTTCCTTGCAGCCATCTTTTAGACCGTGTGGCACTCAGGCATGGAGTAGGATAAACTTCTGTCTTTTGCATAAAAATTATTTTACACGCTACACCAACAAAGAATATAATGTTTGTTCTTCTGCCAGGATGTTCTCTCTGGGCTTATGATTAACAGAAAGTAGAAGTATTCTTACAGATAACCATAATTTTTCTGCACATGGAATGAATACCGAGGTGGAACATTCCCCGGACAACCCTTCCTTCAGTTTCTGTCCCACACTTGGTCTCCCTCCATATTTGCTCCTATGAGTATTTTGTTATTCTATCCCTTATGCAGTCACCAAAAGTAGACGCTGATGGAGATACCAGGAAGTACATGCTGACAGGAGCCTGATATAGCTGTCTCTTTAGAGGTCTGCCAGAGTTTGACATATACAGAGGTGGATGCTCACAGCTAACCTTTGAACTGATCATGGGGTTCCCAATGGAGGAGTTAGAGGGAAGACTGAAGGAGCTGAAAGGGTTTGTGGCCCCATGAGGAGAGCAATAATACCAACCAACCAGAGCTCCCAGAGTCTAAACCACAAGCCTGGGAGCACATAGGGAGGGACCCATGGCTCTAGCTGTATATGTAGGGGAGGATGGCCTTGTCAGCCATAGGTGGGAGAGGAGGTCCTTGGTCCCATGAAGGCTGGGTGCCCAATGTGGGGGAAGTTGAGTGGGTGTGTGTGGGAACATCCTCATAGAAGCAGGAGGAAAGGGGATGAGATAGGGAGTTCTTGGGTGCGGGGTGGAGGGAATGGGGAAAGGGGATAACATATGTAAATAAAATATCCAATAAAAATGTTTTTAAAACCATAAATTTTCTTTGACCCATTCACCTTTCTCTTCTGACTTACTTGCACCTGATATCTTTTCCTCTTGCTAATTTGTAATGACATTTGAAGAATCGATTTCCCAGTTATAGGTAAATTTTGGCTCCAGACTTGACCTTATGCAGCATCTCATAGAATGACCACTCTGTTTCTCTGCCTCAGCCAGTCAAAGTAGGTATGTTCAGAACAGCAGAGAATTATCTTAATAATGGAAATATACTGATTTCTCTCTGGGATACCTTCCTAAAGCATACATGTAATGCACCAGTTCCTAGTTTTTGAGAGGATGGTCCTGCAAAACAATTTGTATCTAAAATTCCTTTCTCATCTATAGTTAATGGAAATATCATTTAAATTCAAGCTATCAAGGTTGTTTCACTGGAACAGCCAATTTCATTTAGATTTATAAATTTAATAAAATCTGTCTGTCACATCTAGTCAACACTGTCATATTTGACTTCCAAGAGGAACAACCAACCCTTTTGCCTTGGCACTATGACTCTAAACTCAGTTGGTCATGGAAGCCAAGAATTAGTAATATATTGGCAGTGAAATTACAAAGACTAAGTCAAGCTAATTTTAGTTCTAGGGGCTCTGTTAAAGTTTTTATGAGCTTAAGTGGTCTAGTAGTCTTCTTTGGTGTAGCATGGCCTCATGCCAAGTAAGGTCATTTTTAATCCTTGTGTTACCTGTCTGTCTGTCTGTGACAATCAATGCCCAGTGTAAAAGTGAATGCTTAGCTTGTTGGCTAGAGGTGGAAGTGTTCATTATTACGATTAATTAGCAACAGTTAGGCTAAATTGTCACTGTCTTGGAAAGATCTGGTAAAACAAAATCCCTGTGTGATTATTTTACTATGAGAATTTGCTTACTCATGAATTATTTAAAAGATTCAAGACATACTTCTTGCTTACTATTTGAAATTTCTTCCGGCATCTATCTGTTTCTATATGGAAGACATTTCTGCATTAACTCTGGAGTGTAAGGTCCTAAAATGAGGCACTGGGCAACTAGAAATGAGACCCTGCTCGTTCAAGTAGAGAACCTGTGCCCCAGAGAAAGAGGCAAAACAAGGGCTGGTAAAAGGTCATAGAAAATAAAAGGGACAACCTCTGGGTCTTCTGTGCCTCCAAAAATCAAAAAAGCTTCTTCCCCAAACCTGAGGCCTCCTCTCCTATACTGTCAACCAGGTCCTATCTCAATAATCTTCCCATTTCCTTCTCTCTAGGCCATGAGGATTCAGTTTTTCTTATATGAGTTTTCTAAAAGAAAAAAGTTCACAGAGGAATGAGTGACCCAAAAGATTATGACTTTTAACTGACAAGGCATTTGTGTGTCAGCTGAAATAATGACTGTCCTGGCTGTGGCCTGGAAGACCGTGTTGCCTTTCACAAGCCCATCTTCATTCATGGGGTTTCAGCTTATGTCCTAACATCTGACCTGCAGGGGCCAGAAAGAGATGGAAAACAGAGTAAAGGCTTGGATGTTGCCATAACAGCTCTACTTGCATGGCCCTGACCCTGGTTCTGAAGATCTGAGGGGGAAGATCCTATCTCTAGTGGGATGGTCTTAACATGTGCTCTTTTCCCCTTCTGCTCTGTGGAAAATGAGCAGAGGGTGGTAAAATCAACTGACCCCTGCTATAAGATCAACTGTATTACCCTAAACTCCCCCCAGAACTTCTACTCTCCTGGTATAACTTCTGCTGAGATAGAAGTCTAAGAAGGTAAGGAGGTCACATGAGGTTATTCGAGGTGTCCATAGCTAATAGAATTGGTAGCCTTTTAAAGAGGGAGGGAAGAAGAGACTTTTTATTTTCCCTCACTCTACATGAAAATAATGAAGTCATGTGAAGACACAGCAAGCCAGGAAACCAGCCTTCCCTAGAACCTAGACATGCTGCTTCTTTGATCTTGAGCTTCCAAATTTGGAGGGAAAAAATTATATATATATATATATATATATATATATATATATATATATATATGTTCAAGTAGACTTGCTATGGATGAAAATGAGCAGACATCTGACTACACATTGCCTTATGGTCCCCATAGCCAATGATTTTGTTGAAGAGTTGAGGTATTAACATGAATATGATTTTAAACATGTGAATCTTGAGGAATAAGAAGTGAGGAATGTCTCTCTAAGTGGTCAAAAATTGAAGAGGTATTTATGTCCCATGCAAATGCTCATAGAGATATGACTTCATCAGAGAAGAGTGGGAGATTTTGTTTTTCTAGGTTCATCATTTGAAATCAGAAGAACCACTTCTAATCCAGATCTTTGAGATGGGAAGAGCCACCTTTAATCTGTACCACATTTTCTGCTGGCAGCCTATATAAGGACATGGAAGAAGTAATACTTTGCTTTTTGTCTGCTTGCTCTCCCTAGCAAGCCCATTCCTTCACCAACACACAGTGAAAAACAGTTGAGACATCCAGTCTTGTGGACTGAACAACTATCAGATTCTTAGACCTTCCGCTCATATGCAGAAACTATTGTATTAGCTGGACCACATTCTGTTAGATATTCTAATAAATATTCTATATACAAAGGGAAGATTCATCTAAGTTCTGTTCCTTTTGAGAACTCTGACTACCACATATACTGTCTTAGCTTGTTTGGTAAATTACCATGACCAAATGCACCTTGGGAGAGGGGAAGGGAGTTTGAGTTTACACTATCCAACTCATGCTCCATCACTGAGGGGAGACAGGATAGAAACAGAAGGCAGAGACCTAGAGACGGGCACGGAAGAGGAAGCCGTGGAGGTTGTTTGCTGGCTTGCTCCTCATGACTTGCTCAGCCTGCTTTCTTAAAGCACCCAGGACTACCTCATGGGTGGCACTGCCCACATTGAGGGTCTTCCAACATAAACCATCAGCCAGGAAAACAGACCAGAGTTTTCCCTACAGGCCAATCTGGTGGGATCATTTTTCAAATGAAGTGCCAAAAATGATTCTAGCTTGAGTTAAGATGAAATAAAACTAACCAGCATCTGCAACTCTTTTCCTAATCCCCCTTCCCACCATCTCACTCTGAGATTTATTGTCTTTTCCTTTTGAGTCTAGTTTGTGTTGTTGTCCAGATAGTTTGGGAATGAGATCTGTGCTGTAATGTGGTCAACATCATAAAAAAAAAAAACAAAACAAAACAAAACAAACAAACAAACAAAAAAAAACCCTGAGCTTCCTTCTCCTAACAGCTATTATAAGCCAATAACTCCTCAGCTAGTTCAGGGACTTTGTCTTGCTCAAACTTGTGGCAGTTTGAGAATGGCTGTCACGATCAATGTGAGCTCATTAACTGCACCTGCCTTGCTGTGTCTTTTAAAAATGTTGTCACCCTTTGTTCTTGCAATCTTTCTAACTCTTCTTGGGAGAAGCTCCCTGAGCCTTGGGTGGAGGGGTGTGATATGTGTGTCCCAGTTTGGGCCAAGTATTCCACCATCTCTTATTTCTCTGGAAAATACTATTTTCTAATGAACTCCTTCACCTCAAATTATACACTTTCCTACTGTGTACCCTATCAAAAGCCATTATATGAAGTAATATAAAAATTTACTTCTTTTTCATGCATAATTATCTAAATTGGTTTTCCAATGATTGATAACTTAGGACGTTTCAGTATCATAATATATGTTGAGATTGCTTCGCTTCTCGGCCTTTTGGCTAAAATCAAGTACAATATAATATATGATGGGGTTTTAGTTTTTATTAATATTCATCCCTAATACTTTCAGAAAGTATTAAAAGTATTTCACAGAAAGTTAGAGGCTGATGTAAGGCTTTAGCATCCTTCTCTTTCATGCTTATTCTGGTTCTCCATCCCTATTCCCCATTCCCCAACCCCATTCTCAGCCTTCTCCTTAGGATTGAATTTGTTGTAAATGATGAAGCCGCACTGACAGATCACAGTGTCTTGTGGTCTATACTTTAACTGTTGTCCACTTGTTGACAAGTAATGAGTTTTACCTATTCTGTGGGGATGCACAAATGTGTAATGATGTGTATTCACTGTTGTAACACTATAGATAGTACATTAATTGACATGATCTTCTGTTCTGTACTTCAGCTTTCATATTTAGTAGCTGTCTAACCCTTGGCAAGCATGATTATTTTACCATCTGAATAGGTTTTGCTTTTTCTAGAATTTAAAATTTCTGTAATCATATGACATATAGATTTTACAGAGAGGCCTACTTCACTTGGTAATGGGAATTTAAGTTTCCTCTTTGTCTTCTTGGGTTAATAATGGTCTCTTTTTATCACTGAGTAAAATTCTATGCTGTGGCCATGGTTTATGTATATCCATTGATATACTTAAGTACATTTTTTGCTTCTGTGTATAATCAATCAATCACATATAACATTATGCATTACATAATAATGTGGTTGATATTAATTGTATCATACCTTAATAGATATACCAGAAGTATTAGAACATAGGCCTGATTTAAAAATACTTTTAAAAGGCCAGAGCCCACAATATGGAAAGATCACACCATTCCACCCTGCATCTAGGACAAATAATTAAGATATCTGTGCTGTAACTTTAAAACTCTCAATTTGTGGTATCTGGGTCTTCTACACTCTTTGTTATGTAGGCTATGTCGAAATAAAACATGTGATATGAAATTTCAGATTTTCTGACTCCTCTAGTCTACCCTAGTGTAAAGTCCTGCTTGTCATAAACATTTTAAGCTTTTATATGAGGATAGCCAGAGTCTATTTTTAATGATTGGTGCTTGGCACTGAGACACCTCTGTCCTCTGTGGGATGAAGTGAACTAAATTTTGCCTTTTCATAAGCTTTTTTGTGTTTGGTTTATCTCCTGTGTGATTTACTTTAAGCATGGACATCAGACTTATTCAACATAATGCTTTGTTCTCCAATGACTGTATTTATTTTGAGCACTGGCCTCAGCTATTGATTCATTTGGCATTTGTGTCAGGTACCTTGCAGAAAAGGACACATTTGTTTACTTAAGCATTTCTTTTGTATTTCTTTCGATATTTTTTAAATGTTACCTTCTGATGGTTCTTCAAACTATTCACTGCCAGCTGATTTTCTGTTTTTCTTAAAGATCAAAAGGTGGCAAAGGAAACTATTCAACAGTTATTTATTGATGGATAAGTTTCACAAATGACTTTTCATGAGCAAGTCATTGAAGCATGAGAAATATTATTAATTTTGAAATATCTGCTTCCCAGGTGTACCCAGTAATAAGAAGCACAAAACATGATATTAAATATATAATTAAGAGTTGAAGGGGGTGTTCTGGAGGAAGAAGACCAAATTATAATGAGAGAGATCCAAGAAGATCCTTAGAAGACCTAACTGTCACTTGGTTCTGAAAAAATATGCACTTAAATTATTAATGGAGTCCCCCCAAGGGTGAAGAGTATTGATGGTTGTCATTGTAATGGCCACCAGAAATAACAAGAGTCCCCAGACCAGCTCTTGACACAGAGTGAGGATTAAGTGCTGGCTTTCTTGATTCTTCTCAATTCTTTCAAGTATGATCTCTCTGAGTTGTTTCCATTTTCAGACTCCACCCATCTGAGACTACTAGAATGTGTCTGGTGGGGTTTCAGTTCGGCTGCTGTAATAATCCATGACTGACTAAATGCTGTCTGTGGGCCAGGAACTCAGTACACAATAGACAAACAAAGACAATGAAACAAGGGTTAGATAAGGACTTCCGAGAAAACATTGTCAAGGAGCAGGAGTAAAGAAAGGCTGTGTGGTCTTCCAGCATCTGGAATCAGATAGAACATTTTTCTTCTTTCAGTGACAATTTTAGTTGCATACTCACATGACTCCAGTATGAAAACAGAAGGATAACCTCAGTACCAATGGTCTTAGTTCCTCTTCTATTGCTGTGATAAAATAACGACATGACCAAGGCAGCTTATGAAAATAAGCATTGACTTTGAGTTTAGAGCTTCAGGCGGTTAGGGTCTGTAATGGCAGAACAAAGGTATGGTCGTAGGAACAGCTGACAGCTTACGTTTTAATCCACACTTAGGAGGCAGAGATAGAAAGAGAGGTGTGGATGAGGGCTGAGAATGGCATAAATATGTTGAGACTTTAAAGTTTTCCCAAATGACACACCTTCTTCAACATGGCTCTATGTCCTAATCTTTGCCAAACACTTCAATCAACTGTGGACAATGTATTCAAACATATGAGCCTATGGGGGCCTCCTTAAACACACACATTCCACCCCCTGAACCCCAAAGGACTGTGGCCATATCGTAATATAAAATGCATTTAGTCTAACTTCAAAGGTCTGCGTAGTCTTCTGGGAGGGAGTTAGCATTTAAATCAGTAGCAGAAGGCTACTGCCTTCCCACTTATGGCATTTCTCCTTTGTTTGCCTTTTAAAATACATTCTCAGTAGAGAATTGTAGGCAATGTTCAGTTTGACATAATTTCAAGACAGAATGGAAGAAAGGGAGTAGAAGTAGGAGTTATAAAGGAACAGACTAAGATCACATCACATCAGAGAGCAAAAGCAACCCTAGTCAGTACTGCTGTGTTTTTATAAACGGAATAAGAATGGGTATCTTTGGCCATGAATCTGAAAAAGAACAAGGAGGGGTTGGAGGGAAGAAAGGGAAGAGAGTAATGTAATAATTATACTATGGCCTTTAAAAAGTAGGTGTCTTTGTTAATGGTGAAGAGACGAATGTGAGAATATCTTTATTCCTTTGATAATTTGCTCTTAAGAGCATGAATATATCTATTCATATTAACAGGAAGGAAGTTTGAGGTATGGTTGACACCTGAGCTATGAAAGAATCGAGACTATGCATAAGTTGGTGTCTATTTCCCTGTCTCTCAGGGAAACAGAAGGCAAGGCCACGCACTGTGATTTAAAACAAGAGAATAGCAGTAGCAGAAGGCTACCACCTTCCCACTTATGGCATTTCACCTTTGTTTGCCTTTTAAAATACATTCTCAGTAGAGAGTTGTATGTCTACTGGTGTTGGAGGCCAGAAAAGAAAGTCTGACATACTTGAGCATAGAATTAGTTGAAGAATGGTGGGTGGGAGCATCATTGGGAGATCCACTTCAGTTGTCACTTGTATGATCCACATGAATAAGAATTGAACTGTCACCAGGAAATATTCATTTTCATGGTTTCTTCAGCCAGTTCCAACTGCATAGTAGAAACTATATAAACATTGTTGATAACTAAAACAATTGTTTTTTGCAAATGGCAGACCACATTGTATGCATAATAAGACAGCCTGTTGGGTAGGCAGGTAACATGCACTGCTGCTGACGTCACCTGGAGTTACAGACCTCAGCACTGTGCAGGAATTTTACTAGTGATTAGGGTAGAGTTTTACATAATTCTTTAAACATTCTATTATTTGTAGTTTACAATACTCATGTTACGTCAGTATAATCATGCCTGTTTATAATTTTTAAGTCAAGAAAGATTCAGGTTGGGTATACTTGCTTAAAATTTAGAGCTTAACTAAATATAAAAGGGTTCTGGAGACAGACCAGAGGTCCAGTCTCAGTTCCATCCTTATTGCAGAGCCCTCTGGCAAGTCCCTCACATGTGTTTAGCCACCACTAGTTCATTTGTGGGAATTCACAAGATGCTCTAGATATAGTATAAAGTGGACAGTTAGCATTGAACATTAGTATTAAAACATAGTACTCTAATTAGCATTGAAATTAGCAAGAATATTTGTGGAGAGTTATTATGGGTTCCTCAAGGTCCTTGACATGAACAGTGAGTAAAAATGGAGAAAATAGTTGCAAAATTTATTGCAAATATCTTTCTTTTCTTTTTTTTTTGTTTTGTTTTGTTTTGTTTTTTGTTTTGTTTTGTTTTGTTTTTTGTTTTTCAAGATAGGGTTTCTCTGTGTAGCCCTGGCTGTCCTGGAACTCACTTTGTAGACCAGGCTGGCCTCGAAGTCAGAGATCCACCTGCCTCTGCCTCCCAAGTGCTGGGATTAAAGGCGTGCACCACCACCGCCAGGCTTGCAGATTTTTTTCAAAATAAAATAATAAACATAAAACAATGCTTTAAAAATCCTTATATGTATTGCCCAGGATTCACAATAATAAAGTCACTATATGTTTATCCATACATGGGAATGTAAATATGTAGTGTGTGGGGTGCACATGCTTGTACACACACACACACACACACACACACACACACACACACACACACGTACACATGCATTCATTACTTCAGTTTTTCCCCCTTAAAATATATTATGAATGTTTGCCTTCTGTTTTGCTTTTCATGACATATTTTTTTCCAAATCATTTTGCTTCAAATGAATGTTTCAGTTCATTCAAACTGATGTAAGACAGGGTTCTTTCTCACTAACCCCACATGACGTTTTTTGTTTTTATTTTAATCTAAATGGTGTTAAAGAAAGCCTCAGACACTTCCATAGTTATTTCCTTAGGACAAATTCTATTATTTGAAAGGTTAAAAACTATGTGTTTAAATGTGTGTGTGTGTGTGTGTGTGTGTGTGTGTAATTTGCCCTCCAGAAGTATATTTACACTCCCAAATTATGCTCCTGATTGGACATCAGTGTCATCCCCATCGATTGGTGCTTCCTTAATTTTCACGTTGTTTCACATATGCAATGCATGCATGTTTTAAAACCATAATAATTGTATCTTTACTATTGAATACGTAAAAAGGATCTCATTTTAAACTACAAGAGCTACATTTTTAATCTCACTTCTACCTTAACAAATAGCTGTAAGTTGCTCATCATGTACAAGGAATCTCAGCTTTGTAGAAAGTGCAGTCCTGGCAATACTTGCATTGCATGCAGTAGGTTGGTGATCAATTGCACCAAACAGAAGAAAGAGAACATTAGAAAAAGAATGGCTCCTTTTACTGAGATTGCTTCTTAGAAAACAGCTGTTATCTCTCTTTAATACACTCATACACACACACACACACACACACACACACACACACACACTCATACACAAGCACACATACACACACACCAAAGAATTTGTTTGCTTATAACTTTTTCTCTCAAAGTATTCTCACTCCCACTTCGATCTTTTTCCTTTGCACCTCCATCGTTCCCTATTCACTGACATGATGTGTCCAATTTTTTCTCTGACTTAATAAACAAATACACTTCTATAAAACTAGATTCATGTGTGTGTTTATTACATTGGGAGATCATCATCATCACCATCACCATCACCATCATTATCATTATCATCATCATCATCATCATTATTATTATTATTATTATTATTATTATTATTATTATTATTAAGTCTATCCATCATTCAAATAAAATCCTATTTAAAAACCATACTGGATTTTCCAGGGAGAATTCTGTGTTCCCATTGTGCTGCTCTTCTGCTTCCTCTGGTTGGCTGGAAAGGCCATGCTTGTTTCTAAATTTACAGGGCTGACTTTCTTTTTGCCTTCTCCTGGGTCTCATTTTTTCCCCAACAACTTATTCCAAATCCTTCATCTGCATACCATTGACTGAGAGAGACACCATGGAAACAGGAAAGACCTGTAGAGCACAGCTGTCTGCCTGTCTGAGAGGACAGTTCTCTGCCAGCCCACTCTCACACCAGACACTCGCTACTAACGCAATTCTCACACTATGAACTGAGGTTCTCTCAGGCTCAATCCTGCTAAACAGTCGTGAGGACTAATGTTTCCTTTATGAAGGAATACTTCTTTGTTTATAGGTTGGAGAAATACTCATACCAAAAAAGAATTTTAACCCATACTGTATGGGTAGACTTTATGAAACTCTTTTCTGAATCATATAGTCATTTTTCAGACCCAACTTGAAATCTCCCCAAAATTAGTGTTTCTCTTTCTTCTTGGAGGTGCAGGAATGAGAATGGTGATCTGTGGTCTCTTTAGAGTCAAAACCTTGCAAAGATATATATTTTCCTCCATTCATCTTCTTCCCCAGGTAAGAACAGAAAGACAAACTGTTTGTAAACTTACTAAATGATAATTTTTAGGTGACAGTAATAATTTTTAGCTGATAATTAGGGTCTGGGACAATGTCTCACCAGTTGAGGGGCACTTGCTGTGCTTGCAGAGGACCTATGTGTAGTTGCCAGCGCTCATGGGCTGACTCACAAGCATTTGTACCTCCAGTTCCAGGAGATCTGTTTCCCTCTTCTGGTCTCTAAGGGCACTGTAGACACATGGTACACAAACATTCACGTAGGGAAACATTCATGCTCATAAAGTAAAAACAAATAAATCTAAAAATAGAGATAATTGGCGCTCTTAGGGTGTGAAATGAAAAGATATCAATGACGTATTAGTTTACTAATTTGTAAGGGATCCAATAGAAAAGGTACAGTTGGTGCCACAGTTTGTCTTTGTCAACATGACACAAACCTAAATATACCTGCTAAGAGGAAGTCTCGACTGTGGAATTGCTTCTAACAAACTGTCCAGTGATCACAGCTGCAAGACATTCTCTTAATTGGTAACTGATATAGAATGGTACAGGCCACTATTATTGGTGATGTCATTCAGGCAAGTAGGCCTGCCTGGTCTTAACATAGAGCAAGCCAGAATGCAGAACTGCTCCATGTTTTTTGCTTTAGCTTCTGAATCCAGGTTTCTGAGTTGATGTCCTTTGATGATGGACTATAACCTGTAAGCCAAAACCCACTTTCCTCCCCAAATTGCTTTTGGCTACAGTGTTTATTATAGCAATAGAAAAGAAACCAATATAATTAGCTAAAAGATTTTGCAAAAAGAATCTGAAAGAAAATTTCAAACTGATGCCAAATGGGCCTATTTCCTGGATAGCAGTTGGCTGCATCTTCTAGACATAATTATAAATAAGATCTATTTACAATGTTACTAATTGTTTATTACTTCCAAAACTGTAAAAACAGTCTAAAGACCATAAAGCTCCTATATAAGCCAGGCTTGGTGAGGTAGACAGGAGATTCACTTCATTTTTGTCTTGGGCTCATTTAAAAGGCTCTTACATCAAATGTGTTACTAAGGCCTGGAGTTATAATAGAACTTCCCCTTTTCTTGTCTTTTCCATCTACTCTACAGGTGGTAAAATTCTTATCTGGAATGCAAGAAGGCCTGAGTTAATTTCTCAGTTCTTAAAAAATAAAATAAAATAATCTTTAAATCTACTGCTCTGTTCATGGAGTTTTCCATAGTCATATTCTGCTTCAGAAATACCAAAGAGCTTCTGCATCCTCTAGAAACACAATGGTTTCAAGAACATTCATTACTCAGAATTGTCTAGGTCAGATACAAAACTATGGATTTCCCAAATCTTAATAGTTCTTAACATAAAGGTGGATTTGTAAATATGCTAGATATTCATATTGGTGTGGCCCAGAACCAATAAAAAAGACAGACAGAATTGTGCAGCAGTTTGCTCTGAATTGAAGGATTCCCCTGTGACAGATGAGGTAGCTCATGGGACCAAGAATGTAAGCAAAGGTCACATAATTGGGGAAGATTTTGGAAAGTTTTTTTCTAGCTTTATAGAAACAAGCAACTGCTAGAGAGAAGAAGACACTAGCCAGCATCACCGAGGCTGCAGAGATTTCCAGGGCTTGTTGAGCCCCCCTCAAGCTAGGCAGAGAGCTCCGGAATTGAAGCTTCCATGAGTCATCACCAGTATTGGATTGGCCTTTAGAGTGAGGTAGCTGATTCTGAGTTCTTTCTGCCTACAGGTAACCTCTCACCCACACTCCATTTAGTAACTAAAACTAAAACTCATTGGTTCACCAAGTTGTATTTTGGTGCAGCTGTTATTTTTGTCTGTCTTGGATTCCCTTTATTGGGTAAAAAAGTGTGTGTGTGTGTGTGTGTGTGTGTGTGTGTGTGTGTGTTGAATCCCCCCAGAAAAAAAGTCTGCCCTATGATAAGTCAATGCAAATATAGAGGATGCAACAGGTGGTAATTAATATGTAGATGGATAGCTGATAGATAAATAGATAGATAGATAGATAGATAGATAGATAGATAGATGTGTGTGATAATATTGTAGTCATTTTTCTATTGCTGTGATAAAACACCACAACCAAGGAAACTTATAAAAAGAAAGCATTTAATTGGAGTTACAGTTCTTATTTATTTACTTATTCACTGTATATCCCAATCCCTGTCTCCCCTTCTGGTCCCCCCTCCTACAGTCTTTTCCCCTCCCTTGATATCCTGCCACCCTGGCACATCAAATCTCTGCAGGGCTAGGCTCTTCTTCTCCCATTGAGAAGCCAAGACAGCTGAGGTAAGGGAACAGATTTCACAGACAGGCAACAGCTTTAGGGATAGACCCCATTCCAGTTGTTTGGGACCCACCTGAAGGCCGAGCTGCTCATCTGCTATATCCTTGTGTAGCCTGTGTGGGGGCAAGGTCCAGTCTATGTATGCTCCTTGGTTGGTGGTTTAGTCTCTGAGAGCCCACAAAGGTCCAGGATAGTTGACTCTGTTGGTCTTTCTGTGGAGTTCCTATCCTTTTAGGGCCCAATCCTTACCCCAAATTGTCCATAAGAGTCCCCAAGCTCCATCCTGGACTTACAGTTCTAATGGGTCAGAGTCCATGATGGCTGAGCAAAATCACAGCAACAGAAAGAGTTGATAGCTTCTATTTGGATCCACAAGGAGGAGGCAGAGAGAGCTAACTCCAAATGGACTGGGTTTTTTGAAACCTCAAAGCCTAGTGATATACTTCTCCTAGCTAGGTCACTCCTCCCAAAGGAGTCCTCCCAAATAACTACAGTCCCAAGGATCAAGTATTCAAATGCCTGAGACTCATTCAACCACCACAAATAAATTTATTATAGGAACTGACTTATATAGTTTGAGAGGTTGGGAAGACTAATGATATATCATTTGCAAGCTGGAGAAACAGTAAAGGGGGATATAATTCAGTCCTCATCCACAGACTCTGAAACCAGGGACTAGTGTTCAAGGGACAGGAAGAACCAGCAGTTTTTGATTTCTAAAAGCCTTAGAACCAGGATGTCTGATGTTAATGGCAAGAAAAGATGAATGTCCTAGCTCAAAGAGAAAGAATGTATGACTTTTCCCTCCCACCATCTTTTAGCTGTACTCAGGTCTTCGCAGCATTGGATGGTTCCAATGTTCAGGGTTCAGGGGCCTGTGGATCTCCTTTACTCGGCCACAAACACTTTCATAGAGATTACTCACCCTACAGTGAGTAATGTTTCACCATCTAACCTTGTATCCTTTAACCCAGACAAGTTAGCATATAAAACTACAAATAGCTATCAGGGCTCATCCAGAGGCTCTGCTTACCTTGGCTTCTACATGCAGCGTGGTTTATTGCAACATGCACTCTTAGGATTTCTGCAGTAGGAGAAGGGCTTTCCTATGTGGTGCACATCTCTTTAGCCATTGTATCATCTAACACAATTCATACTGCTCTCTCACTTTAAAATGTCAACTGAGGGGAACCATCTTCCCATTGCTCTGGAGAACCAGAAAATTTATTTTAGTTACTTTCCTGGCATTATGAGAAAATGCCACAATTTATATCAACTTACTTATGGCAGAAAGACTTTATTTTGGCTTACAGTTTCAGGGGAAGAGTCCATAATGGCAGGGGAGAGTTGGCAACAAACGGCAAGCTCAGGAAGCTGAGAGACTATACCTTCCACCACAAACACAAATGAGACAGAGACCTAACTATAATCAGGGTGTGTCCATAAACTCTCAAAGCTCACTCTTAAAGATTACCTTCCTCAAGGAAGGCTTTACCACCTCCCTCAAACAGCACCACCAAGAAGACTATTCTAATATGTTCCAATATCTGAACGTATGGGAGACATTCCTTGTTCCAACCACCACACCTGATGACAGCCACTCCTCACTATAGCAGCAGGGGAGACCCAACACGGTAACGCTTTGAATCTGCAGAATGTACAAGACACATGTTTAAGTGCTCTAAGTCTCAGGCTTCCAGAACTTTCCTTATGATTGTGTTATCTTATGTCTCCAATTTTCTTCCCTTTTCAGCATCTCCTTTACCTGTCACTTTTGTCTCATCTGATTTCCCAGTTAGTTCTAAAGGAAACTATCATCTGTTAGAATGACTACACAGTCTCTCTGGCTGAGGGACTGCTGATCTCTCTTCCATCCACCGTTTGCAGCCATTTAACTATTAGCCCTGAATGTACCCATCCTGATTTTGCACAAATCTTCTTACATTGATACTTCGATCATTCCTTCAATCCCAAAGGACAGTCACTGAAATTCTCAAAACCCTCAATGCCCTCCATTTCAGCACTGATAGTGTTTAGAACTCTGTGTGCCCCATGGTCTTATTTAATTATGATCTCTATGTGTCTTCACCTTTTGACTCTCAGGGTTGATAAACTGTGTTTTAGAGTTAAGCATGGTGATGCATACCTTTAATCCCATCACTTCAGAGGCAGAGGTAAGGTAGATCTCTGTGAGTTTAAGATCAGCCTAGTCTTCATAGAGAGTTCCAGGTTAACCAGGGCTACATAATAAGACTCTCTTTTAAAAATAAACAAAACAAACAAATACTTTTAAAAGATAAGATGAAATTATTTAGCCTTTTGTAAAAAATATGCAATTTACTTGCTTGTTGAGTAGGTATTAGGCATGTAAGGAAGGGGGAAGCATCTCTGATAAACTCTGCATGTTCTTGCCTCCTTCAATGCTCTACTGTATTCTGCCCTCTTCCATAGGCACATGTAACACAGCAAATTCACTGAACGATTAGGGAGGGGCATACAATGGGGTAGGTGTGTGCTGCTTCACCATACAGTCCCATCTCGGTTGTTATTTTCACTGACATTTCCAGAATCTCTTGGGAGAACACCAGAATTCTGAGTTATCATTACTGTTTGGTCAATGCTACTGAGTGTATTTCAGGAAGACTTTACATTTTAAAAGAGGCACAAAATGAACCTTTAAAAAATCATACCCTCTAAATCATTCATTTTCCACTTTAGCACATAGATTATATTTTGTGCCAGCATCTTTTAGCCTAAGATGCATTTTGACATTCAAAATGGGAAGACAATGAAAGAGGAGGCATGTAAATGTCTTCACTCCTGGAATGGTTCAAGTCAATTGGAAAGTTGCCAGAGGCATATGTCACCCTCCTGTTCCCACACTCCAGCATCTTTCTTCTCCTCTATAGATTACTCTTAGCTGGAATTTTCTGCTTTATTTTAAACTGTTATGCAAGTATTTGGATATCATGGAAATTCTTCAATTTCAGTCTCTACATCTGTTAAATGGGGAGAGTATTCCCTACCTTGCTCACCCAAGAAGTTGGTTGACAGTGTTGCAATTTAAGACATCGGGTGGCATTTGGTGAGCAAACACATTGAGTTAGATGTTACTGACTCATCCAAATACTGATTCAATTGTGATGACCCATCACTTTATAGAGAAGCAAGCCGTACCTCAGCATAGTCAACAGAATGGCTAAGTGATTGACCTGCTAAGAGCCATAAATTATACTGTTTAAATGTGAATCTCAGTCCTTAACATCACTCATTAGTGTATAGAGACTAGGTCATTGTCAAAGCAAATGTTCTATAGTGTGAGAGACTGCTGTACCTGCCAGCACAGAAGAAAGCCTATTTCCTGGCTGGTCTGTCCAATTCTTGAAACAAATTGGAATGGAACATTGGATTGTTGTAATTCAAACAAAGCCAGTGAAATTTTCTTCTGGGCCATTTTAATTGTGAAGTTGTGATATTTATTTCCTTGGAATGGCTGCTTGAATCATGAATGGGAACATCGTGGAAGTTACTGGGCATTCCTGTGGGAAAACTGGTTGAAAAAAGGAGAGGCGTGAGCATGTTGCAGGCATGCATGGATGAAGTGATGGAGATGTTGTAACTCTTCACAGACAACCTTTGAAGAGTAGACCACCTCTCAGTCCTGTGAGCTGACTTCAATTCTTTGAGATATTTTAGAGATTGTGAGTTCTGTTACTCAAAACTTATCTTCTTAAACATCCCCAAGCTCACTTGCTTAACCTTTTCTATTCAGGTTTTCTTACATCTTATCATAATGCATTTTGTTTTATTATAAAATTGAATGAAAGATCTTCTTCGCTTTGTTACATCACGTATCTTTGGGTTCAGACAGACCTTGCTGTGATTCCAATTTTATTTCTGAACACCTGGATAAAAGCTTGTACAAATACTGTGTGCCCTGAGACTGACTTTCTTAATGTTGTTAATGAAAAACTAACAGCTGCTTGGTAGGACTGTCAACAAGAACTACAAAAAAGGCCTTGGAGAGATGATCCAGCAATAAAGAATGCTTCTCTTTTAAAGGATGGAGCTTGGAAGCATTCACATTGGGCAGCTCACAGTCAGTCATCCGTCACTATAGCTTCCCAGGGCCCAAGAGATCTGACTTCATCCAAAGGCACCCCCAACAGAAGTGGCTTTTGTACCCATATGTATACATATAAAAAGTAATTCTAAAAAGTAAGAATAAAAATAACATGCTAAGAACATGTAGCATAGCATTTGATGCAAGGAAGGGCTTCAGTACATGGTAGAAATTAATATTAGAGATTATTTTTTCAGTTTGAAATTATCCTCCTGAATTTTACTTTTAGAGAAGTTAACCTATTATCACAATTCACAAGCACTAGGTACATGAACACTAATAAAATGTTTTTTATCTGTATGTACATTTTAGAACTTTATATTGGAAATATTTATTTTTTTCATATAATATTTTTATTATGGTTTCCCTCCCCCATTTTGTCCCAGATCCTCCCCAATTTCGCATCCACCCTAATCATCGGATTTTCTTTCTCTCTCTCATTAGAATACAAACAGGCATCTAAAATAATAATAATGACAATAAAGTAAGATGAAATAAAATAAATAAACCAGATAGGACAAATCAAATAGGAAAAAAAAATCCAAAGATAAAGCACAAGAAACACATACAAACTTTAAGACATACTCATTTGTACACGTAGAATCCTATAAAAGCAAAATCAGCAACCATAAAATATATGTGAAAGATCTCCAAAATAAAAATAAAAGAAGAAAAGAAAAAACAAGAAACTCTACAAAAATAATATTGGGTTTGTTTGGGGTTGGATATCTACTGCTGGGCATGGAACCTACCTGCCTTTAAGAGGACCCAGAAGAGTGGTTTGTTTCCCAATGAGACACCATTGGAGCAAACTTAATTTTTCCTATGTGAGCAGTTATCAGTTGGACATAGCTTCTGGATAGGAGAGGGGCTTATGTAGGAAATTAATGATATTTTAATTTGTAGTTTATTTCCTATATTCAGAATCCGTTACTTTAATCAAGACTTGGTATTTTTAAGATGGACATCCCTGACTGCCCTTTGTTCTTCACTTTGGAATCACCCTTGGTTGGCCCAAGGCCAAGCTGAGGGGTTATTTGCTTCTGAGAGGCACCAGCTGCCAGGGACATCTCAGATGCTGTCTCTCCTGAGGAAGGCGGTAAGGATCTATGAAAAGTTAATTGCTCTTGAACCTTGTCATCTTCTGAGTGAGGTTGAGCCAAGGTAAGGAGACAGCATCAGCAAACGGGGCAGTGAAATGGGCCCTAGAAAGGAGGGGGAAGACCTTCAGCCTTAGCTCACTGTCTCCTCTTTGGTTTCAGTCCTAGACCGACAACCCCTCCACACATCTCCACTGCTGGATTAATTCAAGTATGGATTCAATTTCATTGACTTTGTTTATCTCCCATCTGCTTAACACACCCCTTAAGATGATCTACTTCCTTCGAAATGTTTATTTAAAACTGTTTCCAGAGCTAGAGGGAACCGTTCTTTGGTACAAAACTCTAGTGAGGTTAAAAATATGGCTTGTGTGGCTGCTTATAGTAGTTGATAGATCTCTGCTTTGCTGAGCCCAAGGGGATGCCAGCACGGTCCATAAATTTATGCAAGGACCAATAACCAAGTAGGAAGGACCAAGATGGCTGCTGATGGGGCTTTGGGAACCTTCCTCACCGTGATCTGCCTGTGTGACCTGGGACAATTTTACTTAACCTTTGTGAGCTTCGAGGGTCTCATGCCTCAATGTGCTTTGGGAATTAGTGAGCCTTCCAGTTTATTCTGAGTTGCCACTCCTGACTGGCTCAGTGAATGCTGATAAAGATAGAGCTGAGATGATGCTGACCAGGCTGCTGTTGAGTCCTGTTCCATGGAAGCCTGGCAAGACTTAAGAGGATTCCTGTCCACCCTAGGTCATGGATAGTAGCATCTTCCATTTGGATTCTCCCATGTTCTTTGCTGTAGCTGCTCTGAATTCTGTGTACTGTATCTGTGGTGGTCCTGCCTGCCAGGAGCCTTCCCAGCTGATGGTAGACTTGTGAGATCCTGAAACTTGGAGCAGAGGCTTGTTTTGCTTTGATTTGTCAAACACTGTTAGTTCTTGAATTCTGACCTGAAACATGGTGGAACATGGCCTTTCCAAGCCACATAGGCAGGGCAACTGCCTGAGTAGGTAAAGGAAACTGGCTTAGAAAGCCCATGCAAAATTCTCAGTGGCTTCTTAGGAAACATAGCAGACACTGGTTCAGATCCAACAGGAAACTGGGCTGAGCTTTCCTCCTTCCATCTCCTCCTATACTGCATTCTCTAGATGCACCTTTGGGCTGTGTGTGTGTGTGTGTGTGTGTGTGTGTGTGTGTGTGTGTGTGTGTTTGTGTGTAAGAGAGAGACAGAGAGACAGACACAGAGACAGAGAAACAGAGACAGAGAGACACAGACAGAGAGACACAGACAGAAAGAGGCACAGACAGAGAGAGACACAAACAGAGAGACAGAGACACACAGATGGAGAGAAGGGAGACAAGGAGAGAGAGGAAGGGGTAGACAGAGACACAGAGAGGGAGAGAGAAGGACAGAGAGAGAGGAAGAGAGAGGGAGAAATAGGCAGGAAGAAAGAGACAGGGAAAGAAACAGAGAGAGAGACACAGACAGACAGAAGGAAACAGAGGGAAGAAAGAAGGAAGGAAGGGAGAAAGAGAGAGAGAGAAAGAGAGAGAGAGAGAGAGAGAGAGAGAGAGAGAGAGAGAGAGAGAGAGAAAGAAAAAGAAAGAAAAGAAATATACGGAGCTGACTGAGCACACACTGAATATTCCTCCCAGGGGAAATTGGCTAGAATGTTGGAACTGTTCTTTTTCTGGAGGTGTGTGAAGTACTAGCACCATCGAATAACCTCTGATTTTCACATTTTAAAGAGTAAACATTTTTAAAATCATTTTTAAAATCCAGCCAAAACAATATTCAGGGCATTGTTTTCAGAAGGCTGACTAGGAAGTCAGGTACTGCAGCTCCACCCACAGGTTTCTATTTTTCTTCATTGAACACTGAGCTCCCTACTTTCAGAGGGCAGTGAACAGTTGTGTGTCTCCAGCCACATCTTGCTAACCTCAGCCTTCTCTTCTAAGCTCATTATTTGCTAATGATTTTCTTGGCCACAAAACTCATAAAAACTCCCTGAGTTACCTTTTTTTTTTTCCTTCCTTTTTTAAATACTCGTGGGATGGTTGTTCCATTTGTTCAGCATCTGTGCTAGACAACATCTGGGGTGTGAGGAAATTCCACTGCTTGCAGTATGACGCGAAAATGAAATTACTTTTTCATGCACTTCAGAGGAGACTAGAGAGCATCCTTCTGACCAAACAGGCCCTTTGTTCTCCTCCCGCAAGTGTTTCTCGTTAAAAATGTCATCTCCCTAATAAATTGCCTTACTGCCCTGCAGCTGGGCCTATTGTTTTCGTGGCTTTGTGCTCACAGTGACTCTCCCAGGGAACAGAAAGCAAGAGAAAACATGGGATGCTTTTCCCACTCTGTCTGCCTGGAATGTCCTGGTTTTGTTTTTGTTTTTGTCCCCCCCCCCCCCCAGTTGTAGGTGAATGACAACTTGTCTAACACTGGGGCTTTATAATTCCCTAATATTCACTATTTGGCCAATTGTCGCAAATTATATGCTGTCAGAGCTTAGAGAGTGCATGGTGGCTGCTTGAGTCTATAGATGGCAAGTGAAAAGTGACAGTTTGGGGATTATAGCCTTGTGGTTTGTATTTTTGCAGGGAAATATCCAGTGTCCAAGTATTCATTCTCTGATACAAGAAAATAGGACACTGTTTTAGCGAAGATAAGAAATGAAGATATTATATATGAAAACAGGAATTGGGGGAGTGGGTTTGCCTGTATGTCTCTGTGTATGGGGGGAAGGGTGTCTAAGGATTCTCTTTAGGAACCACACAACGGTTGAAAGTCTTCCCAAAACATTAAACTCTGCTTATAGCTGATACCCAAGAATTGTAAAACATTAATAATTTGGGGTCCATATATTTGATCAGAATTTATCTTAACAATCAAGGTGTTTTGTGGTGTGTGTGTTTATCAGTTTAATTTCCCCACTTTACTAACTGCCTCCTATGTTCCCAACTCCCACAAATGTCTATCCATTAGCTCAGCTGGGGCTTTGCATGTCCAAAGTCTTTTTTCCTCAGCTATGTGGTATACTTTCTACATGTGACAGGAAATTAAAATTAAAGACCTCCTGACTTGCAGAGACAGAGAGAGAGAGGGAGAGAGAGAAAGAGAGAGAGAGAGAGAGAGAGAGAGAGAGAGAGAGAGAGAATGAGTTGCTTTGCAGTGAGGCTTCTTTTGTAATCTTCAGCCTTCCTATGGGGGAGGGGTGGGAGAATACAATAGTCTGATAGATAGAATTGGCACTTTGTCTCAAGCTGGGTGCCTGGGCTGATTTAAGATGTAAGTTTCTACAATTTTCTGTATACCAAACAATAACATAGACTGAAATTAATAGCCTCCCAGGACCCTTTTGCCGAAAAGCACAAGTCATTGAGGCCAAGGTTGACAAACAACTTGGCTAGTAGATTGTGTCTTATGCCAGGGCATCTGTTTAAAGATATCCTTCTCAGTCATTCCTCCTGTCTGGTCTGTCATCTTAAGAGACACTGTGCAAACTTCTAGAGGGAGGAGGAAACACCAGTCACCCCATCAGCCATCTACTAAAAGCCCTACAAATACACTGGCAAATCTCTAGCTAGACCCAGCAAAACCTGTCTCCATGCTGAAGCTCTAAGAATATGTGTGTGGAACATTTTTCTTTTTAAATGCTTACACATGTTGCAGTCATTGAAAGCCCAAGTCACCAGGACAGCAGAGGTAAAACATCTTTCCCTCACTTACAAAACCAAGGGAGGCATTACATCAGAGTTGCTGATTAAGACAGACCATAATGCATGAATCAGAGTTTCCAAGGAAGACAGGTGGATAAAGGCTTTTGTATCAAAGCCTAGACTTCAAAAAAAAAAAAAAAAAAAATCACAGAAAGATTCAGTACATCGCTGTATTTATTCCTTCACATGCCTTTGTTTAGTCATCAGCAAACCCTTAGCATCTCTATTAAGCAGATAGCATTTTAGGGTCTATAGATACAGTCAGTGATGTGAATGACAAAGGGTTTATCCAAAATGATTCCTGGTAAGATGTAAGGTCAGTTATAAATGTACAGTCATAACAGACAAGGGCTAAAGGGAAAAGTCAATCATGGTAAGTGAGGCAATAGATAATGACGGGGAGGAAAGGAAGGCCCAGCAATGATGGTCTGCATTGACTTCTGTAAGGAAGACATTTTTAATGAGGCACATATTTGGCTAAATACAATGGGATATGTTACAGTTTCTTTAAGTACTTTGTCATTGTTGAAGTGTAACATGGAAAGACCACCAAAAACCATGAATCTCCAGGAGCTGTATGATTAGGAATTCACGGCTTCATGAGGAAGAGTATCCTTGTATACCTGTCAGTATGCACATGAGTAGTCTAGGCCAAGGCAGCCATTATGCGTTGTATGCTGGGGTGGAGGAGAGCAGAGGGGAAGCAACACACTTTAGAAACCTCACACAGGGCTCAATGTGAGCAGGTTTCAGCATAAGAAAACTGGGTTGGCATTGTTTTGCTTACAAGTTGATGTTCTTGGCAACATTAAAACCAGAACACCATCAGTAGTATGTATGATCTTCACTTATGTGTGAGGATTTGGGGGGCCTGGGTGGGTGTAGGGGATCATTCGAGAATTTTAAAGGCTCCAGCATGTTCTCTCTGTTTTCTGAGTTACTGTGATACAACCATCTATAACCTTATTCTTCTCTTGCCACTGATTCAGTCACTTTACCATATCTGTTCTCTGTGATGGACTGAAACCATGAGCCAAGATATAATAAATATTTCTTCCCATAAGTTGCTTCTAACATGTTTTTGGGTCCTAGCCGCACACACGTGACCAATACAGTCACTCATGCACCCTGACTTTAGAGAGAAAATTAACTGTACTATGGCATAAGCCTTGTCTCTTTATTGAAAAAAAAAAAAAAAAAAAAAAAAAAAAAAAAAAGTTGATATCTTCATAGTAGATTCCAAATTAATTCTAATACCTCTCTCTTGAATTACACACATGTACATGTACACAAAACAAAACCAAAAATTCTATCCTGTAACCCCCTCTATCCTGTTCTCCATTTTCGTGTGAAAATTTTAGCTTTCAATCAGCTGGAGACAGAGCTGAGCCCCTGGTAGGTGCCTATTGATTTACATTTGGAAATGTCATGTATTCTAGTATCAGAAAATCTTGGGTTGGATATGAGTCACTGGACGTAGTAAACTTAGGTGAGCAAATTAGTCTTTTGGTGTCTGTGCCAGTTCTTGACTGACTTCTGACCTACTAACCATGGAGAGTACAAAGCTGTAGAACAGTAGGACTGACCATCCTGCTTTTAGTTCCTTGACTTTTTCAAAAGTTGCCGAACACCAACTGTTAAGGCATATGGCACCATTATACAAGTAGAGAAACAGTCCTGAACGGTTACATCTTTTACACACAGCTGTTCTTGCAAAGTTAGAATTGGGCCTCAATTAACCCCAGTGCTACGGCTTCATCCAAATAATCACCTTAGATTGACTAGATAAGAGTGCTTCTGTAAAGTCCCTGACAGATATCAATCCCTTCACAAATGCTTGTAGCTACGTCAATGAAACTTTCTCTATAAAGAGTGGTGGTGGATGAGACTTAATCTCTGGGAGGTGGTATGCTAACTTCTGGATAGATTGCAGTGAACTGTTAAAAAATAATCATAAGTAATGAGTTTTTCATCAGTTATCAATGGTTCTCTGTAACAATGGATCGTAGAATTTCCAAAAACAATCCACCATTATTATGAGCCCATGCAAGCCCACTTGCTGAATACCAGTTTCAGCCAGCACCTTCCCAGCTGTTTGGCCTGGGACAAACAATCTGCATCCTAATACCTGGGAATCAGAAATGGGCTTACCCAGCTACACTCTGAAATGGTTATGAACAATTTATAGAAAAAGCCCAAGTAGCAAAAACTCAGCAAAGTAAAGGTAAAGAATGCTGGGCCCAGAGGCCCCTGAGCTGGAACAGATCTGAAAGCCTCCTCGAAGAGAATTAGATTTCATGTTACCAAAGATGTCATGCAAGCTTCTAAAGGAAACAAACAAATTCCTATCCAGCTATGAAACCTAAGAATAACAATGATACCCAGCATAGCATGACAACCCTAAGGGTGCACTAGTGACACACATACCTTGCTGGTAACTAATGGCTCTCTGATTGGACTTAAGACCACTGAACAAGAGGGAAGCTATACCTGATACTGGAAACCTAGCCAACTCCCCAGAGCTAGTGAAGTCATAGATCTTGGAGAAGAACTTACAACCACTGCTTTACAAAACGAGCATTAATTCCTAATTACATTCTAGATATTTGTCCTTATACTTACAGATAGGTATATTCCTCATCCCAACAAGAAAATTTCTTTTTGAAAAAAAAAAAGACAATTTCAGAAAATCATAACCAATTAAAATTCAGAGTTATAAAACCCAGTCCCAACAGATACACCTACAATACACTCCTGCACCTAAGTCCCAGGAACATTGCAGAAGTAGGAACAGAACGATTATCAGAATCAGTGGGTTTGCTGTAAGACTATGTCTTCTAGCAGTGTCCAAGCTATACCTATAAAGTCTGCCTAAACATGAACTGAACAAAGGGAACACCAATAGAGATGCTAAGGTGGAATGGAGGCTCACAAACCCTCAGAGCCTTCAACTTTACACAAAGAACTAAGGGATGCTCAGTGGGAGAAATAGACTTCTCCAGTAAAGAGCATATTGATTGGTTATCCAATGCCAAGTGGCCAGCCCTGAATGCATACATACAAGTAACATTACATAGGCCTGAATAGGTTTTATTTATGCACTTAGGAATGTGTGTGTGTGTGTGTGTGTGTGTGTGTGTGTGTGTGTACCAACAATTAATGATAAGAGCCTATGAACCATGAATTTGAAAGAGACCAATTCGGGATATATGGAAGGGTTTGGAGGCAGGAAAGAGGAGAGAACAATGATGTAACTATAGTATATATAATCTCAATCTTAAAAATAAAACAGCTAAAAAGAACTCATCAAGAAGCCTTATGGGAATGAAAGATGACCTTTATTAAAATTCATCTCTCACTTTAGTTATGGCTTTTAGGATAGACTATAAAGGAAAGAGCTTGGGGAGGAGAGAACCCAAGACATTCAGTTAAGGGTCTAGTATGTGCCAAACAGTACAAAGTGATTTCAGTTCTCTATTTGTTTAATTGTCATAGCAAAACTTAACTCTCTTACCTATTATACAGCTAATAAAGAAGTAGGAAGCATTCAAGCTCAGTCAAATGGCAAAGGATAGAACTCAGTGTCACAAATGCCCACCCTATTGTGGGGGCAAATGCCTCCAAGGAGAGGACTGTTCAGAGTAAACTGGTGGTGTTTGCCTAATGGTCACCATCATTTCATCCTATGAAATTTTGGGTGTAGAATGAAGCTGGAGACACATTTATCTTGAACAGCTGGATCCATTGGTGTCACAACTTGGCACAGACAGTAAATGCATGTGGAACTAAGTAGGTAGGCACAGACAAAATCTATGAGGCATCCAGCTAGCCCGAGCTGATAAACCACATAGCCCTTCCTTTAATGAGCTCTAACCAAGCCAAGGTGACTTACTGACTAAATAGTGAGTACAATAGAGCACTAGGAAGTGAGGAAGGATGATAAGATGTGTGGCCTTCAGAGGACCAGACAACTCTTGATTCTCAGCTCACCCGCTTTCCAGGCTCCCGTGTGTGCTTCTTGTCATTCCTTTGAGCCACTTCCCTTCTACTCACCTCTGCTTCTCTCAAGGCATCCCCTCCTTTTCTCAGAGCACATGACTAGCGGAACTTCTAGTAGAAGCCCTTTTCTGGGATTTAGAGCTGTCTTAGCACCTCTCTCCTATGCTATCAGTAGGATTCTATCTCTCTCTCTCTCTCTCTCTCTCTCTCTCTCTGTCTGTCTGTGTGTGTGTGTGTGTGTGTGTGTGTGTGTGTGTGTGTGTCTTGATCACAGACTCACCTCGATACCCAGAAGTGAGCTGTTTTTGAATGTTTCTCTCCCAGTAGATGAGGCAAGTGGGGAGAAGGGAGCAGCATGTATTAGTCTGGTAGATGCACATGCAGATCAAATGCCCATAAAATTTTGAGCAGAAGATTTTGGGACACAAGGCTATGACACTGAGAAAAGACAGAGGAAGGGGCAGTATACATGGGCTAATGACAAATTCAGAAAAGATTCTACTGTATCAAACAATTAAGGTCACTGTCTGGCAGTTGTTCCCTTATATCTTATCCAAAATAACATGTTTGATATCCCCAGACACTAAGGGTATAGTGAGAATTTTGAAAAAAAAAATTTAAACACAAAACTACTATAAGAATTTCCTTTTTGTTTTAACCTCAGGGGTAGGGATGTGGGCTGCTTCACACTGTCCACAGCAGCTGACGATGATCTGCCTTATGCTCTAGCAAAGTATGGTTTTACCAGCTACACATTGTTTCTTCAGTGGTGTGATGTTTGGACTTTTCAGAAGGCATATGAATGCTAGAGCTGCAATAGGTGGTTGTTGGTCATAAGACAGGGGTTGATTGTAGGTTGTTAGTAGTCACACTCAAACAAAGGAGAGAGAGAGAGAAAGAGAGAAAGAGAGAGAGAGAAGATAAAAGAAAAAAAACAAAAACCAAGAAATAGATTCAGAGATCTCTCTCTTCACCTTCTATCCTTCTTTGTCTCCTATCTAGTGATGGGGTCGATATTGGGGGCAGAGATAAGGGTGGAAAAAAGAAGAATCCACAAAGTAGCAAGGACCAGCTACATCAGAGCCTAATTTTTAACTTCTGTGACCAGTGACATGTGCTTAATATTAGCTTAAGAATCAGCTCACTCCAGCTAGGAAGAGTCAAGCAACCTCTGAGAGAAATACTTCTGGTTTCCAGCTATTCCATAGGGTATCTCTTCACTACCAACCCAGCCACTCAGAGTGATCCCAAGAATCTGTTATGTAATAAATATATCAGAGTTTCTTATTAGAAAAACTATTCACTTATTTTCATCTGTTTAAAACTGCAGATACATTTTGGCTCTCTGAGACTCTCAACTTCTGCAGGTTCTTGACAATCTATTTACATCCCCCAGCTGGGGTTCTTTTTAGATTAGATGGTTACCATGAGGCCTTTTCTCTCTCTTTATGTGATAGATGGTTTTTACCATCAAGTTTTAGGTAAGTATGTCCACATCAGTATTTTTTTTCTCCCCTTGAAGTGACTTCTGGGAAAAGCAACTTCCTTCCCCTTACAGTCACTGTGTTTCTGACTCCTCTCCTGGGGCCCTTGGAAGACAAAAAGGATTAATAATGATTTGCAAGGGAGTCGGGAATTTAAACAGAACACAGCTGGATGGGTTGATCCTATTCCACCATGTCTGGGGCCTCAGGTGGTAAGGCATTATTAATAGCTTGGGTAGGAAGAGTTCAGGGGTGAAATCATTTGAAGGTGAATTCGATCACAGGTTGAAAACATGGAGGCTGGAAGGACTCCAAGGACTCAGACAAGATTTTCTTTTCTTTTTCTTTTTTCTTTTCATGTTTTATTAGTTATTTTATTTATTGACATTTTAAATGTTATCCCCCTTCCCAGTTTCCCCTCCACACACCCCCATTCTCTGCCCTCTTCCTCCTGCCTCTATGAGGGTGCTCTGTCACCCGCCCACCTACTCCTGCCTCAGCACCCTAGCATTCTCCTAATCTGGGTCATCTATGGGTCCCCCCATGTGTACTCTTTGGTTGGTGGTTTAGTCCCTAAGAGCTTGGGGGGGGAGGGTCTGGTTGGTTGATATTGTTCTTCCTATGAGGTTGCAAACCCCTTTAGCTCCTTCAGTTCTTTCTCTAACCCCTCAATTTGGGACCCTGTACTCAGTCCGATGTTTGGCTGCGTACATTCCCATCTGTATTGTTCAGGCTCTGGCAGAGCCTCTCAGCAGGCAGCTATACCAGGCTCCTGTTAGCAAAGCCCTTCTTGGCATCAGCAATAGTGTCTGGGTTTGGTGTCTGCAAATGGGATGGATCCCTAGGTGGGGCAGTCTCTTGATGGCCTTTTCTTCAGTCTTTGCTCCATTCTTTGTCCTTGCTTTTTTTTTTTTTTTTTTTTTTTTTTTTTACAGGAGGAATTCTGGATTAGTATTTTTGAGGTGGGTTGGTGGCCTCATTCCTCAACCAGAGGCCATGCCTATCCACTGGATATGGTCTCTACAGATTCTTTTTTTTTTTTTCCAGTACAAAATATTTACTATGAAAATAATAGTCCACAACATGTGAATTTGTACATGTATAAAATAATATGCCAGGCAATTAATTACTGAAGGTAAAATGAAGTAACATCACTTTTAAAATAGTAAATACTTTTTTTATTAGATATTTTATTTACACTTCAGATGGCATCCCCTATCCCCATTCCTCCCCACCCCCCTTAGGAAACCCCTATCCCATGCCCCCTTTTCCTTTTTGCATTTATACATTTTTTTAAAATAATGTTAATCATAGGCTTTATAAGTTTGGAATTGTTCAATCAGAGGTGTAACCCACTGACCAACCTAGATATAACGACTATCTTTGACTGGTGGAGATACATGAATATCTGCCTCCCTGTCTCCCCCCTCTTTCTCTCTTTCATCACCTAGCTTCTCCTCTCCTTCTTCTTCTCCTCTTCTTACTCCTTTTCTTCCTCTCATTACTCCTCCTACCTTAGCTCCTCCTACACATCACCCTTCCTGTTAAAATGAAACTTTTCTCTCAAAATACAATTAGAGCATAATTATGCCAATTTGTACCAGTGAGGTACAGGATAGTCCTAATACCCAGTCCATCCTTTTGTTGACTAACCAGCTCCTCTGTCATCTATTCTAACTAAAACATTTAGTTCTGAACCTGGCTTTAGGATGAATGTCAGCTGACGACCATCCACTCAAATCTTTTCTCTTAAGGTCAATAGCTATATGTTTTCAACCCCATCAGAAATCCAGAATGACTGAGTTAACTATAATTGTGGGAAGCACAAATCATAGTTTCTAAAACTTAGCCAATTTATAGAGACCTCTGAACACCTGGACACTCACTCTACTTCAAAACGTTGGAGCATCTGTTCTTCTGCCTTCTGGCCCAGGATCATCTGACAGACCTTAGTGCTGCAGAATTATTAAGGGCTGATTACTCTGTCTAGGCAGATATAATCAGTCGACTATTCTGCAAGTGTGTCCTTTTCTGGACAGTAATTTGTCTGTAGAAGGAAAGTGGCAATTCTTGCCTAGTGGCTGTCTCACCACAACTGGAGTAACTCCAAGGATGCTCAATTTCTTCTTAGAATTCAATATAGGAAGCTGTCCGGAGCAGACAGGTCTCTAATGAAAATGAACATTAATACTGAAATGTTTCCCCTTTGTTGGGTATTTCAGCAAATGTCCTCCCTGTTGCATCCTGGGAAACTCTTGGGTCCCTGGCATCTGGGACTTTCTGATGGCTACCCCCAGGTCCTTCTCCCCCTACTGCTACTCTCCTCCTTTCAAATTCTTGACCCTCTATATTTCTCCCCATCTCCTCCAGTATCTGAACTGGCCCCTCTTTTTCCCCTTCCTCTCCTCTCTCACTCCAAGATCCCTCTCTACCCCCTCTACTTTCTGAGATTATATTCTTCCTCCTTCTGAGTAGGACTGTAGCATCCAAGATTTTCAACAAGGATTGTGTCTGGGGTCTCTTACTCCAAAGTCTTTGGGAGTGAGTTTAGTCCTGGGAGGCAATTTGTTCCGAGAGTGGACTGAAACAGAAGTGGGAGCCGATCCAGGTGTGAGTCTGTGTGACTGGAATCCTGGCACAGGGGGCAGAGGCAGGAGAAGCTTGGGCTCATGGTGAGCATGGACTATATAGTGAATTCAAGTCCAGAATTATATTGAGATCCTGTCTCAAAAAATATCAAGGGCACATGTTGTGGATCAATGGCAAAACACATGCATAGTGTCTTAGAAAGCCCTGGGTTAAATTGTCGGTACTGAAAAATAAAAATGATAGGACTCTCTTTCTTACCTTGTCAGCAAAGTAGATGTTTTCTTTGTAAATCCTCCCAGCCTAAGGTATTTTGTTATAGCAATTGTAAATTGACTAAGAAAATTTCACATGGCCTACAAGAACATCTACACCTATTATTTCCCCCACATTCTTTATTGAGTGAAGCACTACCAAATGACTGTTATTTATTTATTTATTTATTTATTTATACGAACATAGTGTGTGGGAATAAAATTAGGTTATGATTTGATTGTTTTGGCTAAAAGGTAATTGTAATTAGAAGTTTGTAAATGAAATTTTGTTTTTATTCCTCTTAAGTACTAAGAATAAAATTGATTTTTTAAAAGTATGCCATAACTTTCCTTTGAAATGTGGGAATTATACACAGAAACTCTCTATCATACTTCCCACTAGCAAATGAAGTGGGAGGTGGTGTTTTGAAACACAGAATTGATATGGAAAATACCAAATGAGTAAAGAGATTTGAAGTTTCTATGTGCAAATACCTGCAATATAGTTGTGGGTCTTAGAACTATCCAGTTACTCAATGACTTTATTAAAAAATATTTTTCCAAGGTCCTATAATAATCATGGTCAATCTTAGCCAATAATGTAAGTTCCTGGGAAGTGAAATGGTCCTTGTCCACTCTAACTCCACATCTGGTAGAAATTCAGCCAGATTGTATCTTGGTTCCAGACTATGTAGTCCCAAAACTGCATGCAGCTTTTCCTCACATAATGAATATATATGATACATTTCAAAAATTTCATAAGTATTGGGTATGAAAATCAAAATACATTTTTAATCTTAATTGTTACTTATTACAAAATGGCACAGTATAAATAAAGCTCTTGAAGTTGCCCCTCAGAGACAATTCAGTCATGTTTTAGCTAGGAGCCAAACTGCTGCTATCTGCCCACTTTTACAAAAATAATTGCATCTGGGTTTATAGCAGTAAGATTATTTCTTGGTTAAGGAAATCATCTCAGGTGCCAGAGAAGGCAACGTCTTCCTTCTTTTCATAGAAAGGTTGGTACAATGGAAGGAAACAAGCAACACGTTTATCCAGATTTGGGTTGAAATTTTAGCTCTCACTCGGTTTCCTGTTCACGTGGGCATGCTCTTCCACAGTGCCAGTACTGAGTTATCCCATCTTCGGAGAGCGGGTAATAGTCCCCAAAGCACAGAGTCGCTGAGGATTGAGGAACGTGAAACTCATGGAGCACAGTGCTCTGCAGACAGCTGGTATTTGGTCAGCACTGGTGATTACTTTCATTCCCTCATAGCACCATTGAAGTCTCTGCTTCTCATCTCTAGGCTCCTGAAGACAATTTTTAAAGTTATCACTTATCAACGGCCCTTGTCCAAGAGAACCTTTGAAACCATGGTTTTCAGAAAGAGCACAGGGTATAACAAATTCTCCCGTGCTATAGAAATGCCAAGGTTTGTGTGCCCAGGCACATCTTGCTTTCTGGGACATTTCTTCCATCAGGCTATACTGATTCCTAATTTATTTTTTTCAGTTGCTTTCCTGAGCCCATCTGGCTTACTTTTCTATAATCAAAATTTTCTTGTTTATTTTTGAGAGGAAGGCATAGAAATGCAGGCAGGAATGAAATAAACATTAACTTACAGAATGAGCACAGAATTACAGGTTGTCCTTGGTTTGCCACGGACTACGCCCAAAAAACCTTATTATTATTTGATGTAAACATACTAGGTTATGAATGTAGCTCAGTGGATAAAGCACTGCCCAGCATGCAACTAACCCTTAGGTTTAGTCCCTAGCATGGCATAACCGTATGTGGTGATGTATTCCTGTAATACCAATACTTAATTAAGTTCAAGGTCTGGAAGAAGGGCTCATGATGGCCCTCCACCAACTGAGGAGCCATCATTGGAAGTTGATGCCTGATAGAAGATGACATGTCAATGTTTTTAAAGGGATGTGGTCTCTGAGAAGCTACCCACACCTTTGTTGAGTCTACATTCTACATCCATGTACATATGTTTCATATGATACTCAATGTTTTAAAAGTACATTGTCAGGTGTGGTGGCCTAGGTCTTTAATCTCAGTACTTGGGAGGCAGAAGCAGATGGATTTCTGTGAGTTCAAGGGCAGTTTAGTCTACACAGTAAGTACCAGACAGGCTAGGGCTATATAGTGAGGAAAGAAAAGAGAATAGAAAGGGAAGGGAAGGGAAGGGAAGGGCAAGGGCAAGGGCAAGGGCAAGGGCAAGGGCAAGGGCAAGGGCAGGAAAAAATTGAACACATAAAGGAAAAGTGGAGGGTGAGATAGGAGGGGATTGGAGGGGAGGAAGCAGGAATGAGTTTAATCAAAACTCATTATATGCATCTATAAAATTCTCAAAGAATAAAAACATTTTTAAAAAAGAAAAAAAGGAAGACAGCAGTCTCAACTAACCTGGACTGCTGAGATGTCTCAGACACTGGGCCACCAACCAAGCAGCTGGAACAAGGTCCCCAACACATATACAGCAGAGGACTGCCTGGGCTGGCCTCAGTGGGAGAAGATGCATCTAACCCTTAAGAGACTTGAGGCCCAAGGGAGTGGGAAGGCCTGGCAAGGGTGGGAGCTGGGACAGCCTTTTGAAGACAGGAAGAAGAGGAATAGTATGAGAAACTGTGGGAGGGCAGATCAGGAGAGGGGCAGTGACTTGGACTGTAAAAATAAATAAATAAATAAATAAATAAATAAATATGCAAACTCATCCTTGGCTACATAGTAAGTTGGAGGATAGCCTGAGCTATATGGATAAAACCCTGTCTCAAAACAAATAAACAAACAAACAAAAACATATACAAAGAAAAAGAAAATATCTGGTGAAAAAAAATGCATAGCTTATATTACTGTGTGAAATCCTGGTTGGCTTCCCTGTGATCTCCTGACTGACTATGGGTTTTATCACTGTCTAACATTCTTAATAAGCATCCATCCAGATGTGTGGGGCTAGCCTGGAGAAAAGAACAAAGTTCACAATCTGTTCTCCCTTTAATGTGTAAGGCCTTGATTCCTCTGTAAAGGATAAAAATACATCGGCAAGCTGGGAACCTTCTGAATTTTCTAATAATGGGTCTTCCTTCTTCGGCAGCAAAGGGACACAAGCGTCTTTGTGAGTACTGCCAGGTCACCATACTGGAGTTCGATCTGGCTCAAGAGCCAACATACTTAGGAGTGAGCCATTATTATATTGGCCCAGGAAGAACCAAACTTTCTGATTCATTTAGCTTCATCTCAAATATTCAGGATCAGTCACTCTTCTTGTAAGATGTGATGGTCAGATAATAAACATGAGACAAGCTAGGAGTCTTCTTAAAGTAAACTGAAAGAAACCAATGCCTACAAAAAAAAAAAAAAAAAAAAAAAAAAAATGCATGCTCTGAGTGCTTTCTCCAGGGCTGCACGCTAGCAAAGGAGCTGGGGTGGACATTCATTTGGTTTTCTCCTCAGCACAGTTTTGTGAAATGAATTTTCATTTACAGAAGAGGAAACGGAGGCCTGGGAAGGCTAACTCATTTTCTCAGGATCACAGCACAAGCAATTGGCAGATGGGCTGTAAAGCTAGTTCTATCCTCAGGGCTCTGGGCTCTGGACTCTGAGAACCACATGACTTGGTTTAGCTTTTGGCTACCACTGGCTGCCCACTACCCCTCGTTCAGGCCTTCTACTTCCACATCAGTTTTTAAATGAGAGATTATTTCTTGACTATCTTTCCAATTGGCAGAATAATCCCTAAAAATAGTTTTTTAATAAGTTCATGCAGAAGTTGAAAGACTTGACATCCTTCTGTGGTAGATACAGTGCTTGCTGGGAGTTGCAGCCTGGGGGCTTATTTCCAGAGAATTTCTCACTCTTTCCTGTCTCTCTGCAGGCATTCACACAGACACCTGCGCACTGTCATCCACGCTCACATGGCTTACATAGAGTGAAATGTATTTTATAATATTCAATTCCAAAGGAGGTGGGGGAAGGAGGGAGACCTGCTGGTGATTTAAATGACTTCAAATCTACAAATGCACACGAGACAGAAGGACTGGCTAATTTTCCTCACCAGTATTTCCATAAACCGTAGCTTCTAATGTAGCTCTCGTCTCTCAATGTTAAGCAGAAACAGATGTCTCTTGTTAATCATAATTTATGTTAAGGAGAGGGGGTGATTCTATTTAAACCTTGTCTCTCAAAAATATATTGGTATTGTCTTGAGACAATAGAAATAAATTTCTATTAAAATACCCAGCACTCCCCACACAAGAGTCATCCCCATTGTTTACATCCCTGGGAGAAGATAACGTAGAAGGAAAATGGTTCTTATTTTTCATGCAGCACTGGCTGTAAGTTCTGACACTAAAGGTGCACTGCTTTCATGTGTAAGTGTTAAGTTGTCGTGCTAACAGATGAGGAAGCACACTGCTGAGGTAATGCAAATCACTTATATTTTTATTTTTTTATTTATGTATTTATGGGTATGCCTGTTTATTGGTATACATACCCTATGAATGTAAGTGCCTACAAAATCCAGAAGAGGGCATTAGATCCCCTGGAACTATTACAGGGGGTTGTGAGCTACCCAGCATGGATGTTGGGAACTGAACCTGGGACCTCTGCAAAAGCAGTAAGTGGCCTGAACCATGTGTTTAGCCCAGATCACTTAGGTTTTGAAGAAATGTCTTATAGGCAAGACAACATCACACTAGGCTTCTGATATAGTCCACCCTGGGAGATTTGAAGGTAACTGCCCATCAGAATGGGCCTTTGCTTTTTGTCCCATTGCCATATGCGATTTTCATGTTCTTTCAAACTCCATTGTGTACCACCTTCTCTTCTCATGTGCCTGTTATAAGCATCCATTGTGATTAAGATACATAATAAGGCTTAAGAGCAATGTACACCAGCCCCATTGCCCAATTGCTGAGGAGTCTTAATACAAATACATTCTTCTGCATGCTGTAACCTGCACGACAAGCGACGAGGGAAAACCACACCGGAGTCCTTAGAAAACTTGGTTGACACTGCCATGCCTCAGTCTTCTTTCCTGTAAACATCAGGGCACAGTCACTCCTGACCCCCCTGCCCTGAGGTGAAAATGTTGGTTTGGACTGTCCTTCACATCTTTGGCATGGAAAAAATAATTTATTCACTTGGCATGTGACAATATGATATTTTAATATCCTGTTGGTAGTTGAATTTAATACCTGTGTGGCATGTGATAGTTATAACATGGCAGCAGATGGGATGGATCAGAACATGCAAATGGCATCACTAGAGGGAGCCAGAGGAAGCTGCAAATGTTCCTCAATATCAGGTCCCTGTGCACAAGGGAAGTTTGTCTGTGATGGATACACATCTGCACTAAATGTCTTATGCTAAATTGTCTCTTGGATCTAAAAATGCGCAAAATCTAGCTGTACGTTCTAAGAAGCTGATGCTCTAATAGAGGGAAGCAGCAGCCTTAGACAAGCATTAAGTGACCATGGTGCACAGTGATGTGCAGCAAAGCATCGCATCGATGCACTGAATGCTTCCGGCAGAGTTCAATCAACTGTTGCTAGAAATGTCTCCAAGGAAAGCAGCCTTCCCCTTTGATCTGGGACAATCTGCACCTGAGTCGTGTTTAACATGGACCTGGGAACATTAATTAATTAAGATACCTGATCAAGTTATCTTAATCAGTATGGATGCTCATAACAAGCATGTGGGAAGAACAGGTGATACTCAACTCAGAAGGAAGATTTAGGTTTCTGGGATCACCATTCCAGATGCTTGGAAGAGGAGCATCCAGGATGAAAGCTGTTCATGTGTTCATCTCCCTCATGGAAGGCCTGCCTGACTGCAACATTTCTTTCTTCCTAAGTCTGTCAAAGGTCCCATAGTGGAATATAACATATATCAGAGCATTGGAATCAATTCTAGAAATGTATAGCTATTGAAATTATCAATTTTACGTCTGTTTTTAAGTTTCCTCAAACCAGAGTAAACAAGTGGAAATTAAATTGTTATGCATCTTTCAGCTGCCTAGTCTTTTCCCACTTGAGAGCTGAGGGTGTGGGAATGGCTTAATCAATAATGAAAATAACATAGGCTTTTTAGAGTCATTCAAGTTGGTACATGTGGGGCATGATAAACAAACTGTCATAGATTTTGACAAACTGAGACCTTAAGAAACAATAACAAATGAAATTTAAAGGGAAGATTCAGTTCCTTGTTTTATTCAGAGAAAATAAAGTCACCTAAGCTGAGCATACCAGCTGCACTGTGGGGAGAGTGTCAGTTCTCACCAGTTTTCTCAGTTGCTGTGGGAGATGCAGTAGGGGCTCATTGCATTGCTGGTCTCTGAAAAGCACCAGCTCCTTGGAATAGTTTCTACTATGAGGTTACCGTTCTTGTGAAAAGCCTGAAATCACTTCCTGGGTTCTAAGCCTTCTCAAAGTGAGAATATATATATGAATGACAGGAGAGGTAGGATTAAAAAAAAAACTGTTCCTTGGAGTTGCTGGTGTTCAGAAACACATTGTCTAACGTAGCAATTCTTACACTGGATGGACTTAACAGACTTAGCACCAAAGAAGGGATGCAGGTGAGGATTACCTCAGCCAGGTGACTCTATGCATTGCTGTAAATGCCATCGGACTGTGGTGCTGAAAATAAAGTATGTACTGGTAAGGTATCTGAGGGTTCACAGACAGAATGTGAATGTTGTAGTTTGACTTAGGCTCGCTGCCGTTTGGTACTGGTTTGTGTCATTTTATTAAGGATTACAGCCCATGGATAACTTCAACTGCTTATTTCCTATCTGTTACAAGAGTCAGAATCACAATACTGACCTGTAACTGGTAACAAAAAAGACAAATTCATGATCTCTCCAATCATGGATCCTGATCATCCTGCAAAGCTTAAGCTGGCCCAGCCATTGATGTTGAAGCATCTATTTAAGCACTTTTGTGAATACACACACACACACACACACACACACACATATATATATGTATATACATATATTCAAATGTATACACACACATTTTAAAACATCTATATTTTATTTCCCTAAAAGTATTCACTTGGAAATGTATTTCAGACAAAGAAATACTTAATATAAATTTTAAATTTTCACACTAAGAAAATACTAAGGAGCATAAATATCCAATCATAGGTAATACACATTAGTGCAATTAGCTACCCCATAGTAGTCATTAGCAATGAGAGAGTAGATATTTGTTCTTTGAGAAGGAAGTCCAATATATCTGTACCAAATAAAAAAGTAGCTTAGGGCCCAGAAAGATTAGATAGCTCACTACTCCTGCAGAGAGGACCTGCATTCAATGCCCAGCACCCACAAGGAGGGGGTGGGGAAAGCTCACACATGCCTGAATCTCCAGTTCCAGGGCATCCACGTGCTCTTCTTGTCTTCTTAGACACCTGTACCAACCTGATGCATATATATATATATATATATATATATATATATATATTCATATTTAGGTACACACATATACTTGAAATAAAAATTTAAAATATTTTAAAGTAGATATTTTTATTTTTAAAACTATTTTAAAAGTAGCAAAATTATACGCAAATAAATCTTTTAAAGTGGCAAAGTTTTACATATATATAGGTCTTTCTCTATATAGCAGAATCATATATACTGCATTAGATATAAATCTACATTAGAATATTCAAATCATATCACATAGATTATAGGCATATAAACATGTTTATATCTGTTAGCAAAGCAGCTACATGGGAATCTGCAAATTCATCAAATCTCAGCAACAGCTAGTGTTGTAATTGGGAGATTTTCATTACTTTGATTTTGAAAAAAAAAAGACACACTTTGCAAATACTTAATCTCAGCTATTGTTCTATAGAAGATTGATTTATGAAAGTGAGAGGTATAGATCCGAATATACACAGAGTAGCATTGCATAAGACCAGGTTGTTGGCAGGGCTGGAAGAGCAGGCCGTGCTTTCATGCTCTAGAAGATAGTAAGCCAGTAAGCCAGGCTGGACAGACGGTCATGTGTCCAGAGAGGGAGACACTGTAGAGAGACACATTAGAGTGTCATAGGATCCTGGCTTCAGCTTCTTCAGCAACCCAGCTGTATTTCCTAATATGGTCAAGTTTTACAGCTGTCTGACAGCTGACGAAGGTTTTTCTTTGTGAAAGGAATGATACATTATTGAAATAAATACTGAGCAATTTACCATGAATTAGCAAATACTGAGAAAATATCCTAAATAAAAACATGAGTGCTTCTATTAATCTGGTTGTGATTCACAGCAAGTGCTTAGAGGGGAGTTTCTGCATGACTAATTCTCTATTCTCTGAAGGAAATGTCCTCAGCAGAAAAGTGTTCCAAGCATTGAAATTCTGATGATGGACACTGACCCCAGGTCCCCTTAAAAATGTGCTTTCTGGCTTTTTTTTGGGGGGGGGGAGCTGGAGGGGACAGTATTCCTATTCAGTTCTAGACTTTTCCTGTTCACTATCAAGTTCACGGTGTTTCAGAGCTTTATCTTTATTAAAAACATATGTCAGAAAAAGCAGGACTAATAGATGCTCGAGCCAGTGGGCTTTAACCTTAAGGACTGGATTCAGTTAGAACCGCTCAGCTGTTTCTGCTGATTGTAAAAAATTACACCCACCTAATCCACTTTGCCTAGTCCCTCCTACTCCAAAGGGATATGAAATTTTTATTTTGACACTATGTGGGGGCAAAAAGAAGCTAGGGGACAGTAGAGTGGAGATCCCTGTTGTAGTCTTCTTGGGGGCACTGACTGAGAGGTAGCCAGGAACCAGAACCATCCTGGGAGAAGAAAGACACACAGATGTGTCTGGGGGTATTCTCAGCTTCTACATCAAAGCCTCCAGGGTCATACATGCTGAGAAACCATTCAGCTAGTGAGAGAGAAAAATAGTCTATGCCAGTTGAAATAAGAAAGGGATTTGCTTATTCAACTAAAAATTCTTAAGATTAAGTCAGTTTCAGAGAGATTTGTTTTTCAAATTGAAGGTTACAGTCCCAGTTCCTTATGCATCTCTCAATTCTTGCTTGTGTTAGCTTTCTTCTGACATCATACCACTTTAGAAGAGGGAGGAGAGAAGACAGGTGTCCCAAAGTCACCAGCTATGCTCTGGAGTATCTGACTGAGTCACGTTGAAACTCATTTTTACCATGGGCTTTATTCTTGAAGGAGTTGCTCTGTCTATAATTAAGCCATGCTGTTTCTATAAGAGCAGAAAACCTTGTGCAGTCAAAACATTGCAATTCAAAACACACAATGGCCTCAAATCTGAGCCGAGGTATTTGAGGGAGCAGCAGTTGGCACTGCAGTGTAGGATGGTCTGCAGGACAAAACATGTAAGTTGTTAGTTCAGTGTCATTAATTCAGTGAAGCTGCCTGATGCAACTTGGGTAATGGATGTCAGTTAACACCTGGGATTCATTGCCTGTTTCATTTTTAGTTCATTTTTGTTGTATATTATGAAACATTTTACTGTTGGAAAAGTTGTTATGACCCTGCCATTCTGTCACGTGATCTTACATGGCCATCTACCCATAATTAAAGAAGTTGGGAGATGAAGGACATCATCTGGTTAGCTTACTTGGAATTAACTTAAACAAGAAAATGTAATTTCCATGATTCAAACAAGAAAATGTAATTTCCATGATTCATTAGACTTCTTATATAAGAGAGTGCTTCAGGTTAACTTGAGTTAGAATTTAGCCCCAGAATTGGCACTGTTGAAAAGCAGTGAAGTCATTAAGAAATGGTGCCTACTAGGAAGTCTTTAGATCATTGACAGTGTTTATTTAAATAGCATTGTTGAAACATGGTCTCCACCATCCCCAATCCCAATGCTTTCTAGGTATAAGGTGAGGAGCCTTTTCTCTGTTTTGTTGTTTATCCATGATGCTCTGACTTGCTATGGTACCAAAATCAAGGAAGAAAGCTTACCACAGACTGTGACCCCCAAACTGAGACAAAATAACCTTCCTCTCTCTGTGAGTTGACTTTCTCAGGTTATTTATTATAGTCACTGAAGCTGAGAGAGACCTAATTACTGAAGATGATGTTTGACTACTTACTTGCCTGAGCAATATTTTTAAAAGAAGATAAATATCACAATCATGTGACATTGCTCTTCTCATGTGCCCTCCCCCACAGCCTTGAGCTCTGTTTACCACAATAGACCAAACAACAGTAGGACCTAAGAGACATTACATTGCTGGCCTTGGCACCCTGCAGTCTGCTACAGGAGCTAGAAGAATGGACCGCCTGCTGAGCTTGCCTTGACACCTTCAGGCTGCTATCCCCTCACCCAGCCGCTGGAGAAGAGACTCTGGGGAGTGGGGCTTCCCCTTTATATGTGAGAGCAAAATATTAAACTTCCGGCCTTGATTAGAATACGTTGTCTTGGCTCCATGCTTCCCTCGCCCTGCCCTCCATTCCCCTTTCATTCCCAGCCTCTCTCTCAGGTGAACCCGGATCCCGTAGCTGCTGGCGGCTACATTCTCATACATTGGAAAAACTGGAAAAGCATAGTGATATGGGATCTTCTTTGGATCAAATGCAGTTTGATGTAGAGCAGATGACGAACTCAGGTCAATAACATTCCCAAATAAAGGAAGATTTGCTTTCTAGACACAAGTTTCCAGAGTCACCTCTCAGAGACACCAGAACTGGTAGCAATCAAGTCCTGTAAGACATTGCCTGGGGCTATAGCTCTCATGTTTAGGTCCTACACTGCCATTCAGAAGACTAACTGCTGCTCAGAACCACACAGGTGTACTGCGCATGTGTAAGGTATTAGCTACAGTACAGCCAGGACTTGCTTCCTTCCCACTAAGGGAACACAAATGCACACAGGTGGTAAACACTCCCTCCTGATACCTCAGCCACATATAATAATCACAAGTTTATAATCCACAAATACCGCTGACTTCTTTCTTACTCGATTAAGAAACTTGTGGTCCAGCTACTGTCACAGAAAGATGGAATGGGGATAAAACAAAACAAATCCCTGTATCCTCTCCTCGGCTGCACCATTTCTAGACCTTTGTCACCCTACTGTCAACAAGGACATAGAGGCCCTGCATTTGATGGCTCAAGGGAGCTATGACCTGTCCCATCTGAGAGTAAAGTTACTTGTGGTTTTAGGTTTTCTAACATCTCATTACAAAGTCTCCCAATTGCATCTCATAATTTTCCATACTAAGATATTTTATGGCTTCTATTGACAGGTGGATTGCTAATCATTTACTAACCAACCCTCTGGGGAAATACAACCTACAGAGCCAGTGAGATGCCTCGGGCCTCGGCAGCCAAAGGCACCTGTTCTCAAGCCTGAGTCCAATCTCTGGGACCCACAGAACAGGAGAGAACTGAATCCTACAAGTTGTCCTCTGGTCTCCACTGGCCCTCATTCACAAACATCCATGTACAAACACAAAATAAGTAAATAAAATGTAACATTAAAAAACACTAAAATGCAGATGCCTGTGTACATGTGTATATTTCTTACGAACTCTATATTCCAATATAAAGCAATATTAAAGACAATTTAGCAAAACCAAAACCCAAGGATTAAATTTACAACTCTCCGAATTGTAAATCCTGTTTTGTGATTTTTCTTCACAAGTGATCTTGTTCACTTACTCGGAACTCTTGTGTCTGTAATTGATCTAAAACTGAAGCTAGTGAAGTGTCCTAGATGTTAATTTCACTCAGGTGAGTAGAATGACACAAACCTATCAGCACAGGTGCCATGGTTGTACTTACTAGCTCTCCTGGCCAATCAGATAACATTTTTCCCCCAAAGTAAGGATATTTCCCCTAACATTTTATAAAATTCTTAATGTGGTAACTACAGATTGCTGTATCTTAGATTTACTGTGAATTAAAAATATTTTCTTCATATATACCTTCTTAAGGGCGACAACAAACAAAATAGCAAACCAACCTTGTATTTTTGGCATTTGACCATTCTCACTGTGTAAGCACTGAGGTAGGCTGGAGGCCACCAACTGGATGTCACTGATGGTAAGTAAGATGGAATAAGAAGACTGGCATTGTTGCTCCCTAGTCTACCATGTTTCAGCCACACAGTTCAAACAGTACAAATGGCTACAAGTACATAAATAGGAGGGGAATGTATGGGATTGGGAGTATAGCCTAATTAGAAGGCTGCACAAAGATCCTGATGTGCACAACGATCCAGGGCTCACTCTTGCTCTTGCTGGAACACACTTCTAATCCCAGCCCTTTGCAGGTAGAGGTGGGGGGATCAGAAATTCAGTATCATCCTTAGGTACATACTGAGTTCCAGACAAACCTGAGCTACATGAATTCTTAAAAAAAAAAAAAAAAAAAGGAAAACACACACACACACAGGGTAGGATGAAGTGATAGTTATTAGGAAGGAGTGAATTTGAGTATTTATTACTTTTAAGATTATTTAATCATTAAGTTTAAGTGCTTTTCTTTTTAATGATGGCTATGTTTAACAGCCAGCTCACAAAATCCAGCCGTCTGCAGGCTAAAGGCCAGCACACCACTGATGTCTGTATCCACAGATGCCCTTAGAGTTTGGGGATCATTTCTTGATGTTTAAATTTCCTTTCTAATTCATAGAGATTCAATTTTAAGCACAATTTATCTTATCTTCTTGAGCATTTCTTTACTTCCTCTAATAATTATTAAACATGATGAAAGTTTGTGGCTTGCAATTTGCTTTTTGATATGCCCTGACAAAGATGAATCCTATGATATTTATAATGTTGGTGGCAAACAGAGTATGAGAGGAGACCAAGGCAACAACGGAGTCTCAGGACAGCATGGACTCCCTCCTCTCATTGGCCAACTGTTGGATCACACTTTCTAAAGGCGGGAACCCAGACCAGCGCCCCGCCCTGCCCCCACAACACAGGTATTTAACACATGCTGTTGCGTAATTCTGATGCCAAGAGGACTAATTTCCAGTCTTCCCCATTGAAACTCTGCGGCTGGTTTTGACTGCCTCTGGGAGAGCCTTCCTCGTTTGGACAGATGTGCTTTGGGAGCCATTTGCTTTTCAGCTTCTGCCTGCCAGATTTTAGTTGCCGAAGGTCCAGGGGACTATTCCAGCCCTTCTGTTTATGATCCCCACTCTGCTGACTTTGGCCTGGCTGTGTGGAACCCACACCCAGCTGGAAAGTCGATTGGATGGAGCAGGCCTCTCCTGTCTTGTCAACTTTGACCTCAAAGAGTGTGTCCTGGCACCAGGAATGAATTTCCATTTTAGAACTCCAATTTGAGACATGCTGCCATTTCTGCTGGATAATTTGCAGAGTTTATATGCTCAGATAGGTATTTCAGTGGGGTACCTTCTAGTCCTGGAAACACAAATTAACCAGGCGTATAACATACTTAAGGTAAGGTAGTTAACTCCATTTTTTCTGATTCTTGCAGAGGAGTGGTGAGCCCTTCAGAGGTGACACAGAAATGCCCCTGGCAGACTACATAAGCATTGACTTTTCACCTATATGATAGCATCTGGGCCAGGCCTACCTATTTGAAGAGAATTAGTATTGTTTTCTAAATGTCATTCATCTACCTTGAGAAACATTAAACTGTAATACTTCAGAATAATGTTCCTTCAGGACCTAAGTTCTTGGCCTAGTGACTAGGCCTTGGTGAGACAGCTTAGGAAATAAAGAATATCAGTGACTGGAGTCAAAGACATGTGTGGCAGTTCACAGAGGACTTGGGGTTGGCATCAGCATCATGACCTATACAAAATGTAAATCAGGCTTGATAGAACAACAACTACACAACAGTAGCAAGAATAAAACCATGCATCGTCCATATAAACTGTGTGTGTGTTATATAAATACCAGTTTAACATATACATGTATAGATATATACATATATCATACAGTATTTTCATCCAATTCTAGACTATAAAACTAGTAAAAATTTCCATAGTACAGTCAAATGGAATGTCAACAAATTTGTTTCACAAAAGTTGAAAACATTATTTTTAAGTAAAAAATATGAATATTTCTATATAAAACTCATAAATATGTAAACTAGGCTACAGATATTATCAGGCAAGAATGTTCTGCATGTGAGAGTATGGACTTCATTAACAAAGGACCATGAAAAAATAGGAATAAATTTCTTAAGAACTAGACAACAGTAATTTATAAGAATGTGAAGCTTTCTTTGTGTGTGTGGAAAGATTTTTCCAAAATAAAGACACTGGGTGTCTTGGAAATATCAGTCACAGAGAGCTGATGCACAATTCTTACCCAACAGTTTTAACTGACAGCAGATTTATAGGGATCACCCTGGCTTGGGCATTACCTGCATTCCCTAAGAGGTAGTATTTATTCTACCTTGGGTAAACTCAGGCCCAGCTGAGCCATGGAGAAAGAACTGGTGCAAACAACAGAATTGCTGGCTTTCTAAGCCTGGGGACTTGGTAATATTCCGAGCTTTCCTTTATTGAAGATGAAATGCTTCGTGTTCTGGTTCCAGGAAGAGATAGATGTTCTTGGACTTACACACAGGTCACTGCACTCTATGTTACCAACAACCCTACCAGCGAGTCTGAGAAAGCCAGGCTTTCTGACCTACTTTTCCAAACTCAGAAGTTCTGTGTGGAATAAATGTCTCCTTTGTAGCTTTTAAATTGTATGTATTTTGTTACATCTTGTAAACCCCTAAAACTCTTTCTGGAAACAAAGTGATGTAGAACAGAGGAACACACTCACACTTTCTAGAGTTATGGCCACTAAAAGGAGAAACACACAAACATAACTATAGAAACAAACCAAAAAGAACTTGTAGTCGTGGCCTTACTCAGATGAAACTTCCCAGCAAAATAGATCTGAATGGAAGGTGGATGAACAAAGAAAATTAAGTCCCAAAGAGCATGTTGATGATCTGTCCAACGTTTGGCATGTTTTGTGTTTTGAGAGTTAACTATAGGAGACTAAGGCCTGGGATTGTTAGGACAATTATACATGCCCATCAACCCAACAGAGCCTCTAACTCTCAATCCTTTTTCATTGTTAAGCCCCTTACTGTGTGGCTAAAATGCTTTTTATGTCACCAAGTATACAATTCTACCCTCTGTTATGGTTACATTTCTGTTGTGATAAAACATTCTGACCAAAAGCAGCTCAGAGAAACTAAGAGTTTATGTGGTCATTAAGAGAACTCAAGGCAGGAGTCCAGTGATAGGAAACATTACCTCTGACCAGGGAACTCAGTCACAGTCAGATGTACAGCAGAAACGATGGAGGAACATTGCTAACTGAATTGCTCCCTGGTTTACTTATAGGTTCATCCTTAGTTGGCTTGTTTTATACAAACCAGCACCACTTGCCTAGGAAATGATGCCTCCCACAATGGGCTGATCATTTCTATATCAACTGACAATCAAGACAATCTCTTCCAGACTTACCACAGGCTAATCTGATTTGGGCAATTCACTGAAATTTCTTTTCATAGGATGCTAAGCTGAGTCAAGTTAAAGCTAACTAGGATGCCTGTATAGCCATTGCTTATGTCTACTAAAATTTCTTTCCAAGTGTACATCCTTCCACACTGATGTCAAACAATGTGCTTTAAAACATTTAAATACAACCAAGCAGAAACCAGTGTTATCAGTAAATAAGATCTTTGGCTGTGTAAGAAAATTAAGAGACTGCTTCAAGAAGCAATGAGAAGCTGTGTATTTGAGATAAAGTTGTATTAGCCAGTTAGTAGATCGGACATCAGATAGTCTTCTATGTGTGGCCATAAATATATTAGCTATAGCTAATATATTTATAGCTATAGCTATAGATATAGATACAGATAGATAAAGTTTTGGCAGACAAATAACTGTTATAATCTGATCTGTCCCTATTGGCTCCTCTAGCTCACCAGAATGCATGGCTGCAGTGATTTTCTCATTGTCTCTGAAAAGTATTGTAAGTAGTATAATTTGCAAGGCTGATTTTATATACTTTTATTCATCCTCTAAATATTTCTAGAGTCATCTTATTTCTCATACTCAAAAATCAAGATATGAAGAACTACATTGACTTGCTTTCTTTATAAATGCCATCTCAGGAAGTACAGTCCTGGAGATAGATATCCTATTCCCTGTACTAGGAATGGAATTATGCCCCTGAGAGAATGTGTCATTTACTCAATTAATTAAATGATTGCAACAACACCTTGTGTAGTGCTTACATGAAAATGTATACAATTTCAGGAAGTTTATTAAGTGATGGAAATTAGGTTAAGTACTTAAAGCTGTTTATAATCACTCACTGGTATTCATGCCAACATGGTTATGTTTTCGATTCAGCCTTCATTGAAGATAATTTAGGATCATGCTACATACAAATTCCCATGTCCTACCACTTTTGTTGTTATTGTTCTGTTTTTTTCTTGATTATTGATATAACAGTGTAAAATGATCCTTTCTGAAGCTGTTAACTAATATTCTTTGAAAGTATGAATTCTCAGAACTAGAAAGACAGACCAGCCATTGAGAGTGCTCAATACTTTTCCAAAGGCGCAGAGTCCATTTCCCTGTGCCTGTGTCAGATAGTTCATAACCATCTGTAATTCCAGCTTCAGGAGATCAGAATCTTCTTCTGACCTAGGTAGGTATCCCCATACATATGGTATATACACACATACACACATAAATGTTCACATGTACACACACAAAAGTAAATTAATCAAATATGAATTTTAAGGGTGGTGCTGTATTTTATGACTTAAATCCAAAGCACATATGTGATTATTCTTCATTCTTGGATTATTTGTCTTCTGACTTTACTAATAAGAATTTTAAATTAGCTTTAAGATAAAAATTGATAAACATTTTATTTCATTTTAAATTAACTGTGCATGTATGTATGTATGTATGTATGTATGTGCTTAAATATGTGTATATCCATGTGTGTACATGTGCTGGTACCCATGAAGGACAGAAGGGGAATCTGGAGTTACGTGTGGTTGTGAGCTACCTGATATGGGTGCTAGGGACTGAACTCAGCTCCTCTCTATGTGTAGTGTACACACCAAACTGCTAAGAAAGCTCTCCAGTTAGCTCTTCTTGACAATAATAAAAAAAAAATACCTGGGAAAATTTACAAATTTTGTGAAAATTTCCGATATAGATGTCTACATTACTTTCTAGAAACATCATCCCCACTTGCACCCATCCCAGGAGCTTAGCATAGATTTCCTGTTTCCTCATGGGTTCACCATGTTTAATCTCCACAGTCTCAGTGAGCTCTGCATATCACTGTTTCTACATTTGTACTTAAGTCATGAGGCTGGGCTTTTTTAGATTCACTATCTGAATTGCATTTTCATCAGCCGTATGGTTGCTCACAGGCATTCTTTTATCTTTGATTTTAATAAACACCTTTTATTTAGTTCTTGAACCGTAAGAAGACAGTAGATGTGGCGGTTTCTCTCTACATATGCTCAGACTCATCAGTCGTTTTTTTGTCCCCATTTCTTGCTGTGATGTTTCGGGATGCCTCCTCTCTCAGGTGCCCCTCCCACCTGTCTATCTTTTCATCCTTCATGGAGTTCCAGGCTTTGCAAGAGGCTGTTGAGCTTCACTAGTCAATTTTACTTTGGGTTTGAGAAAGAGCAAGGACTTGTTCCTTCTACAAGTAAACCAGCTTCACCCTACCCATAAAATGTTTCCACATTAACTCCTATGGCTTTATATGGTATCCTTATGTCTCAGTAGCAAATGTGTTTTTCTTAGCCTTCGCATGGTGCTTTTGGCAAGTGTCTATCCTTCAAGTTTTTAAAAAGCCATTATTACATCTTAATTTATTTTAGATGTATGTATGTGTATGTGTGTCTCTCTCTGTGTGTGTCTGTGTGTGTGTGTGCATTGGGCTATACCCATGGGACAATGTGCAAGTAGAGTACAGAAGATGGTTTGCTGGTGTAGGTATTTTTTCTCCAACACTTTGGTCCCAGTGGATCAAATTCAACTTGCCAACTTACAAGGTTTGGTAGCAGGCACCTTTACCCTCTAATCCATCTCACTACCATGTCTTGGGTTTTTATTCTTCCAGATGTACTTCAGAGTGATGTTATTAATTTTTTCCCTTCTACTCTTACTCTCTCATTAATAGCATTGAAAATTCTTTATATTTCATTTAAAATTAGATCTGAAACATTAGCATCTATGTACCACTCTTATGTAATGACACAGTACTATGGACCAAGGTCTTGTCTGTCTTTCATGTTAGACTCAGTTTCTGCTAAGGTATCATTTTGTTGTTCTTAACACCTAGGAAAAGTGATTGTTCTTCTAGAGCATACAGTTCTCGGTTGAATTTCTTTCTCTCTGTAACCAAAAGAGCAAGTAAGTCATTTATAACAGCTGATATATTATTGTTATCCTTTACAGTATTCACAATATCCTGAGTGCTAAGGTCATATGACATTGACTGAATTTTCCAGAAAAAGGCAATTCATGTTGTGTTAACACTGGCCATTCTTTTATGAGATAAAGGGGTTTCAACGCATCCTGGTGAGGAGGGATGAGGATTAATGCTAAACCAGTACAAACAACATCTTAGATATCCCCATGTATATTACCATATAAAAGCTTCCAAGAAGCTCAGCAAATAAGAAACCCGAGTTTCCTGTTGACTTGTCATTTAGTATGCTTCATGTGTTATTACCCAAGGTCGGTTCTGCAGAGAATCTTTGTTTGGTGTTTATTTACATTCCAAATAATGTATGTTTTATCACGTCATAATAATCTCTTTTTTGTATTTTAAAATATGCTTTTCCTAAACAAAGAACAGATGTGAATTGGTTCAAATGTTTATCTCATTTGTAATCTCACTCTGACGTGTTACTAGAGATGAACATCTTTAAAAAGACACCAATTTTATAGACTAATCTATGGGTGAACTTAGATTACTTTTGAGGATATTTTGTTGAATAGATAGTTTGAAGTTTTAAACATTTACCTTTATGATCATTTTAAAAATCTATATCACATTTTTTTAAAAAAATGTTCTTTGTCTTTACAAATGAAAGTTAAAAGTCTCCATTTCTGTTTTACTGAACAGTTTTGCAAACTAGGATCAGCATGCATAGCTAAGTCTGCAAGCACAAACACAGGAGGGTCTTTGGGGTGTGGAGCCCCACTTGGCTCATTGTTTAAATGAAAGGTTAATGTCACCCTATGGTTAGTATAGTTGTCCTTCACTTAGGATGAGTATATTAGGAAATGATCTCTTCAATGTCATCTGTGGTAAATATCTACCCAACATTTTTATGTTGGTGTACAGAATAACATCTTTCATACTACCATGGGTTTCCTCATGCATTTATGTACCTATTTTACATTTCAGCCTGTTCTCCTTGTGCAGGGGGCACACTCAAAAACTTCACCAAATCAACACAGATTTACCACTACCTGGCTCACAGTCTTCTCTAGTATTTTATTTTATTTTATTTTTTAGCTTTGTCCTATTCTAACTGATTAGATATCTGGGGATAAGTCACCTCATGGTTGTCAAGATAGAAGTGTAAGATGAGAAGGAAGAACAAAGAAAACCTAGGCAAGCTGTGTCTCACCTCAAAATCCAGTAGATATTAACAGGCAGGTCATGACTCACTAACAGGTAATTGAATAGCAAGAGTCTAACCCCAGTGTATATAAGAACAATGCCAATGAACAACACACTAGTAAGGTCACAGAAACACTGGGGGGTCAGCTTTCTGGAATGCAAGTGTCAGGGGCTTCTGAAGGAAGGAGTTGAATTGGCCAGATACAGGACAAATGATAGGCTCATGGAGAGGCACAGCTGCCTCTACAACCCTTGGAGTCAAGTGATTACTCCCTCTCTGACCCTTGTGACACTAGGTGATGTTTAACTACAGAAGCTCTAGCTAGGCCTGAAAACATCAAGATCTGGTGAAGGACAGAATATTATTCTGTTTTCTATTCCCTTAGGATAGAAAATTGGAGCAAGAAAACAGAAAATATTTGGAGACCTTCAGGGAAGAAAAGGGGAGGGTGATGAGAATCCTTTCTGATCCATGCTGATTCCAACTGTGTCTTTATTCTGTTTCTGGGATGCCCTTGGACCAGAATACATTCTAAACAGGATGATATGAGCACTATCCCTCATGGAGAGAAAACTTACAGCAGACAGATCAAATGTGTAAAGCAAACATATTCCGATATATAGCATATAAAATGGCTACACATTCCTCAGGTATGTATTTCTTGACAGCTAAAGAAAGGTGAAGATGTGGGTTAAAGGGCAAGTGCTCGCGCCGGGCAGTGGTGGTGCACACCTTTAATCCCAGCACTTGGGAGGCAGAGGCAGGCGGATTTCTGAGTTCGAGGCCAGCCTGGTCTACAGAGTGAGTTCCAGGACAGCCAGAGCTATACAGAGAAACCCTGTCTCGAAAAACAAAGCAAAACAAAACAAAACAAACAAACAAAAAAAGGGCAAGTGCTCAATCCTAGGACGGTTAACAGAAAGAATCCCCTGGCTCCTCCCTGTATAGCAGTTTCTGTGATAATGGAAATACTTAATAAGTCAAGTCAGTCATGGGCCACCTCCACTTGATCTTGATGATTCAAGTTAGTGAGCACTTGAACTACGGGAGACTAACTTTTTAATTCCTCTTAATTTTAGGCAATTTAAATAATAACCATATGTGCATAATGGCTACTCTGCTGAACAGAATGATCTAGATGAAAGTGAAAAGAGTGGTCATGAGGGTGAGGAGGGATGGTTTTATCAGCTGGAAGACACATCATTGTAGGAGAGACCATGCTTCCAAAAAAAAAAAAAAAAACAAAAACAAAAAAAAAAAAAACACAGTTACAAGAATATTGTCTATGGCATTTAAAACTTGCTATGCCTCTCTTGAGCAATGGAGCTGGTTTCTCTTCTTCTTGGGGGGTCTAATCTGTCCTCTTGACATCTTAACTATAGAATGGGGTAAAGATTACTTTGGGGGACTTAGAGGTGTGATCATCTTTGGCTATGATTTGGTACCTTTGGCTCTTGGGTAGTTCAGAAAGCCAAACTCCATGTTTAAAAGACCAGTGACTCTAAGAAGAAACCCATCCTAACTGTATGGAGACACTGGGGTTCCTATGGGAGGTGGATAGAGCCCTAAAATCTCAGTGTCATGAGGAGGATGAGTATCGTAGCAACCCATAGAATAACAGCAAAAGAGAATAAAGGGGTACAGAGAAGGACAGAGGGAAAGAAGAAGATAGGTGTGACTGTGATCAGAGTGCATTCTACACATGCATGAAAATGTCACAAAAAACTATTTATTTTTATAATTAATAGACAACAGTAAAAATTGTCTTTATCATCTTTTGGTTCTAATCATATTGAGAGAAATGCACCCTACATAAAATTTAAACACATAATAAATCTGGCATTTTGAAAGATGAATATGGTAGTTTTATTTGGAAACCTGTATAATAAAGTTTTTAACCATTAGAAAGGAAAACTGAGTGCATATTTGTACATATTAACTTCTTAAAGATTTAGCTGAGGCAATTTCTAGTTATCAGAGTCTGAATTGGGCCCTTTCAGCTAGACCTCTGCCACACCAACTAGATGGGTTTTAGAGAAAATGATGCAGAAAGTGAGACTGAAGCTAGAACATTCTGTCACATGTGCTATAGTGTGAGCAGGCCCAGTTATTGGTCTCAGGCCTGTGATTGTTTCTCTGCCTCTCCTTAAGCACTCACACAAATATCAAGAAGGAAACCTGAGAGGGCAAATTCATAGATAGAAGCTGGTAACCACCACTACCCAGAACTCCCAAACTTTTATGTAATTGTTTCTGACCCAGATCACATCTTGAACACTGAATGAAATTGTCATAATTTAAATAATTTCAGTAACAGCTTCTTCAAGGACCTCAAGGTCAAGAGCTGATGGGAAAGCAGTTAAAGAGAAGGATGTGTAGACCAAGGACTGAGGTCACTGGGGTTGTGCAGCTCATTCAAATTATGATTTCCAGCTGTGAGATCACATTGCCCTTTACCAGTGAACACTTTGGCGGAGGCATCCATCCAGACCGGTGGGGAATCACAACAGATTTCTTCAGGCTAACTTGGTTCAAACAGGTGTAGGAAAAAAAAAAACATAGTAGGAAAGTTTCTTACTTTTAACACAATTTTAAACTGAGGCTGGTAATTGTGATGGCATCCACACTCTTTTGGCGGAAATAAAGAAATGACTTGTGTATCAATTCCTCATCAAGAAATCTTAGATTACTTAAGGGATCTTCAGTGCTCTGAGTAAGAAAACTGAAATTCTTCTCTAGGGTTGAAGAGGAATCTAGCACGAATCCGCTACTGGACCACAAAAAGTCATGGGTGGACAGGTCTCAAGATTGCTCTTTGAACTACAGTTCATGGGACTTAGAAGTCAAAATAGACAAGCATCACCATGGGACTTTGAGCATATTGCCTTTCTCCTTGTTCTTAGCACCCATTATATACCATTCTCAGGGCCTTTCTGAGAAAAGTTCTTCTAAAGTCATAGCACTGACTGTGTCCCTCCAGGTGCTGCTCAACTGTCTTCTTATCCATCTATCTTGCCAACAGTTGTCTTGAGAAAAAAAATTTATATATATATATATATGTGTGTGTGTGTGTGTGTGTGTCTGTGTGTGTCTGTGTGTGTGTCTGTGTCTGTGTGTGTCTGTGTCAATGTTATACTACAATCTCAGAAGACTTGCTTTCCTTTTCTTTCATTAAATTGACTACCATTATTCTACAGTTCCTTATAGACAATTCTTTTATTTGCAAGATGCCTCCTAAGTAGAATAAGATACCCTTTCATATCCCCAGTGTAGCCTTATTCTCATCCTTCCAATAGCACTTGCATGCCTTTGCAGTTACCTACTTTCTCATCCGAATTTTTTAAGAAGAGAGGATGGTTAATTGCTTTATTCTCAGAACTGGTACATAGAAATCCCTCAGAACTATTTGTTAAACAAAAGCAGTAAAATATGCACATGTATTTATTCTTAGATGAGGACACCCTTTTATTTATGGATCTGACATTCCCCAGTCATTGGGTACATCCACATGGCTCCCAAGTGTCATTGTGTCATGCCAGACCTGGGATGTATAATGCACAAATATGGTGTCATTATGAAATATTGTTTGGCCTGACCTAATTTTAAATTAGACAGTAAAACAAAGCAACTGTTTATCTTTTCGCAAGCCAAACATGAAAACCAGATCCTCTGCTCTTGCCTGTAATGTCAAATATCTTAAGTAGTAGCCACTGGGCTTCCTGTAAATCTCTACAGTCTCCTCCTACCTCACTGTGTCCTAGGCCTCTAAAATCTTTCATCCATGAAGATATTCAGATGTACACATGACTAAGTTAAGGACTGTATGCCTTCATACTAGTTAGCTTTTCTTACTCCATAGGGGATAAAGGATGAAGCTGGACCCCTCCCCTAAATTCGGGGATCCATCAGGTTATGAGCTCCTGTTTGTAACTGCTCTTATAGTGGGTCTATAGAACCTCATCTTTAACACCATGTGCACTCCAGAGCTGGCATAGATGTGTTGACACTAGGCAGACCTTCGGCAGTGTTTAATTTTTGGCAGAATTTATGGTTTTGGCTGGCTGCCATTGTGAAATGTGTTTAGTTTTAACTGACAGGCCTGGTCAGCACCACTGGTCAAAGTTAAGCTTGGATAATTCAGGCAAGGTGAAGGAAATCGCCCCCTTTCTGAGTTTCTTTCTTTCTTTCTTTCTTTCTTTCTTTCTTTCTTTCTTTCTTTCTTTCTTTCTTCCTTTTTTCTCTACTTTCCTAGTCAGGGCAGGTTAATCCTAGCAGATTTCTGTCTTACTACCTGACTCACCATGATAAACACATCTGGCTTTAGGATGAGAGTCTTTATCTACAAGCAGAGGGGTTGGTCAGGAAAGAGAATTGCATCTGATGTATAACACTGGAAAATAAAAGTCTATGGCATGGTTTCAGGAAGGGAGTGACTGTACCAGTCCTCAAGTGTCTAAAACAGTATGTTTGCTTCTGGGAGTCAGGTTTGGGCAAGGTTCAGGAGCAATCCAATTGGGTGCTGAAGAGTCTGGGAGAGGAGAGGAGGTGAATGGCTGGCTGACATGCGCCTTAGATGCCGGCCTCTGGATTCACTGGGGCACAAGGCGTTTTTGTTTAATTTTTTTTCCTCCAACAGGGATTAGCAAAGAGTCATCTTCTGACTGCTTGTTTTATTCAGTTCAGTGAGAATGACTATGCTTTTTCCTCATCTCTCAAGGAGGCTCTACAAGCATGCCAGACTAGGAGAGTGTACAACTCCCAATTGAGAAGAGTGGTCCAACCAGTTTGAGCAGAGAAAGGGCCCTGAGGTACAGGACAGTATAACCATGGACTCAAAAATGCAGTTTGCCCTGAGAGATGAGAATGGCATTACAGACACCATCAAAGAGAAGCTCATCCTCTGAATATATAAACACAACTCACAGGCTTAGTCAAGGCAGGACCATACACCCAGTTAGCTAGTGATAATCGCTTGAGGGTGTTTGGGATGCACACCATCCCACATTCTTTTTCCATCATTCCATGTTCCTTTAATTAAAATTAGTGAGCTGTATATAATAACATCATGACAAACACAGTTTCATGACATAGGGGGCTTGGTTTACACATTTTTATATTGCTCACTGATAAAGAGTGGTTGCTTCAAATTTCTCATTTAGCCTGATATATATAGCGGCTACTGGTGTGTGTGTGTGTGTGTGTGTGTGTGTGTGTGTGTGTGCGCGCGCGCGCGCGCATGAGAGAGATTGTGTACTGTATACATATAATGAATTTATTCATTGAATGTATGTTGTATATTAAAACTTCAGTGAGAAAGTTTTGCTTTGTTCTCCAAGTCTCACAAAACTCTATTCTGTCTTTTCTCTTTATGGTTAAGAACTGGAAAGGACTATTACGAAGGGATAATTTTGAACACGAAATTCCCTATGGCCATCAAGTGCAGAAGTAGGAGGCCAAACTGAGCCATAATTTCAAGAGTGCTTGGCTCTGCATTTCAGTGACAAACAAGGCTGCCTATTGAGAAAGCACTGTACCTGCATTAATTATTTTTCTCTAGTCTGTTTGGCCCCGGCTCATTTTTGGCCACAACACTTGCTCACATGTACCAGGCCAATGATGTTAGTGACGGAAGGGCTGAACCCCAGCCTAAAAGGAGCTTGCCTCCCACAGCACTAGGGTTCCTCTGGTCAAGAGGGAAGCTGGAGAAGAATATGGGATTCAGCAGGTCTTTCATAACAGGCCTATTGGTTCAGGCCTGGCTTGGAAAAGGCCCTGGTGCTGGCAGGTCGTCCAGGCTGATTTTCCAGCAGCAATGTGGCTCCTTTGCCTCCTTCAACAGGTCTTCAGTTGGCTCTGTTAGTTCACGGACTTCAGACTTTGAATTGGCACAAATGCATTGTACAGATGGAACAGTCACATTGACTGGCCTGGAACTAATTAAAAACTGGAATATTTTAGATCAGTAGGAGGACGTGGGGCCAGTTTTGTAGGGCTAGTGTGAGGAAGCAGAGAGAGTACACTGACCAAGGCTACGAGAAAATCCAGATGATGCCTGACCTTAAGTAGCCCCAACTACTTAAGTCTTGGACATGTCCTGGAATGTGAAATGTCCTTAGAAATCTGACAGGTACTGAACCATCTCAGTGGTTTAGGAAATATTAGTCTTTAAAATTTTTCCTAGTGGCACCATATTTTAGCAAGAAGAACAAATTTGCCAAGTTTGTTGGCTTGTTGGGAAAATACACATCTAAATGAGAGAAGACCTCAGAAAAGTATTTAGACTGAGGGACAATTGCTTCCCAGTTCAATGTCAGGGCTGAATTGCAAGGACTAGACTTCCAGAGGGCTACACACAGACTTAGCAGCCTTCCTCCATGGTGGGAAACTGCATAATTGCCTTCTGGTTTCCCCCCCTCCTCTCTCTCTCTCTCTCTCTCTCTCTCAGTGGATGGGGACCTCCCTGTGTATCTCCCCCCCACCCCCGGGCACTTAAAGTCTCTGCAAGGCTAGGAACTTCTTCTCCCACTGAGGTTAGCCCAGATAGAAGAACAATCCGAGGTACAGGCAACAGCTTTTGGGACAGCCCCCGCTCCAGTTGTTCAGGACCCACATGAAGACCAAGCTGCACATCTGCTACATGCATTCAAGCAGGCCTAGGTTCAGCCCATGTATGTTCTTTGGTTGGTAGTTCTGACTTTCCTTTGAGGCAAGTTCCACCTCCATGTGGCTTCTCTCCTTTATTGCTTCCTGCTGTCTTTTGCACTCAGTCAGACACATGGCTAGGAGGTGAGGAATATCCTTTCATGATAAGAACCTAACTATAGTTTTATTTCAATTTTCAAACTCTAGATCTGTTTTCTACTCTGCACTCTTAGGTCAGAGGCAACATTTGTAATTTCACAGAAATTCTGGTGGGTTTTTTTTTTTTTTTTTTTTTGGTGTTTTGTTTTTATGTTTGCTTTTTAAAGTAAAATTGGTTGATACTTCCATATCCAGTACAGTGACTGCTCACCATTGATGTCACTGTTCTGCCAGAACCTCTTTTATCTTTCAGCACTAAACTCTGCATCTGTTAATCAGACAATAATTAATTAGTTATAATAATATTAATCATCCTTCCTGCAAGATTGATGACTACTCTTTGCTCTTTGTCTTTATGAACTTCTTGTTCTGGGTACTTCATACTAGGGGAGTCCCACAACTTTCATCCGTAGAGACTGGCCTATTTCACTTAGCTTTATATCTTCAAGGTCCATCCATGCTGTAGCATTCATCAGAAAGTTGCTTTAAGCTTGTGTGATAGGATACCTGTATGCCATGTTTTATTTTATTCATCCATCAATACTTTGCATCCATCTTTAGTATTTTGAGTGAAGTTGTTACAAACTTAAGTATGCAAGTGTAGCTTGCAGATTGCTCTTCTGTCATCTCTAGGGGAGTCGGAGGTGCAAAGACATTTAGCAGTTTACTTGGGGTCTTCTGATAGCTAAGTGATGGAACCAGGATGTAGATGTAATAGGCTCTGATTTCTCTTGTTTATCTTGTCCAGCCTGTCGGAAGGTCAGGCATCTGTTCTGAGGGAATGGGCTGTATGTTGTAGAAATGAAACATGAGCTAATTATTAATATTTGTTTAAATACTTATAATCCTGGCAATAAACTCTCCAAACTGGAACTTTTGTGCTAAATTATATAGTACTCTAAATATATCAGTTACATAAACACAATAATTTTTTTAAAATCCAGTAATTTAGTGATTCCTATTTGTAAGACACTTATACTGAACACATAAATACACTGATTCTAATCACAAGTAATGCAATGCTTCAGCCAAGTTACTTCCCAATGACTCAATAATTGATAATAACCATTTATTACTAGTACTATAGTATGTGGGTCCTTCACATGTTTAATCCTACAACACATATTAGTGCTTCCATTTATCAGGAAAGCAATCTTAACCCCAAAATGAGGTACTGGAGTTTAACCTGGTACCAACACCCAAGTTCTTTCAACAATCTTGTGGCCTGAGCAATGCTTGCTTACTTTGGGCCATGAGATTGATCTTCAGTGAATCAAATACAAGAAAGATATGTCTGTGAATGACAGAGGCCTGAGGAATGAACTCATGAGTGAGATTTGACAAAGACCATATATTTAATGAATAGTAAGATATCATGTACACCAACAAACTCTTCAAGTATTAGCGCCTACTTCTAATGTTGGGCTTAATGACAATCAAGTCTAGAGAGCTTGTTCCACAATCCTGTGCTCAGGGACGCCTGGCTCCTTTTCAATATGTTTCCTATGTCTCACTCTTCAACTTAACTCTTCATCCTGGAAAGTCTGTGTCTCCTTCCAGCTCAGTGCTGTGATTTATTTTTGGTGGTAAAGGGAAGGATTAGTCATACGTCCTCTTCTGCTGGAGTCTAATGGGCACATTGTGAATGGTGGTAAAAGATGGTAGTTTATCAGGCTGGTGACTTATAGGGTTCATGGCATGAGTCTCCTTGCTCCTCTGAATTTTCTTTACCCCATGAGTCACTCTACAATAATAATGAAGAGGTGAGGTCCAATGTCAGACAGTAGACTTCCTTGTATTCACCAATCAGTCTTGCGATAATTTCATATTGTGAGAAGAAAGATGATGTCACTCCCTTGGCAGCTGAAAACAAAGGAGGGTACATAGAAATGACCAGGACCACCCAAAGACCTGCCAATCAATACATTGACAATGAAAAGGAAAGCATTCTTTTTCTTGATTAACTATGACCAAGCTGAGCAGTATTGACCTCTGGGTAAAGGGTTGTTTAGGATTTAATGAGTGCCTAGGACACTGATGAACCTTTGGTCAAATGGGTTATTAACTGCCTGAAAGTGGCTGACCCTGGAAACAATCACTGCCACTACAAATACAAAGCTGAGTCTGGCTTGGACAATCTGCTTTTGTAAGAGAGCTTTAATGCTTGGTGACCTTACAATGCTGCCTACCATTCCCAGTAGACAGTATTCAGTCAAGATTCAATTCTAAGAATAAATTCTAGCCATAAAAATGGATGACACTCTTGCCAGTCTTATAAAATAGCCCACTGTATGCTTTAGTTGCTCACTGAAGATTATGGGTGAAATTAATACAATATGATTGCAGTGATCAGTGATGGCTATCAGAAATATAAGGGGAGCCATGTGAGTTCCTTACAACTCATGTGTAACCACATTTAGACAAGTGGTTGAATTTCAATAATGCATTCTACTTAACAAAAGACAGATAGAGATAGATACATAATATTTTCATTCCAATATGCTCTCTAAAATATAGTCGAGTTTGCAAAGCTTTCCCCACCCTGAGTGCATTTCACACCTGCAATTCATCTGCCTTTCCATCAGCAACATTTCTAGTGTTCAAAAGTGACAGTACTTAATGACTGGCATTTTACAAAGTGCAGGCACAGGAAAGCGTGTAGCTTTCAATAATGCATTTATATGTTCAAATGGGTTGTATTCCAAAATAATGAAGGACATTTCTCATGATGCTCAGAAAAGAGTTAATGCATAGGGAAATGCTAAGCAAAGCCTGGTCTAGAAGTGGTGGGTGCAAGGTCAAGGAATCACTTAGATTCTTGATAAGGAAAAAGTAAGTTATCTATCAACAGATAACATGGAATTACAAAGGGAGTGTTACTCCCTGGAAAAGCAAGCTTAATGAAAAAAATGGGGGTGAAGGTTAGACAAGGCAGAAGGTTAGACCATAAGTAAGGAATCAAACTCACAATACCTGGGGTCGCTCTGACTCAGGAAGGAAGGGTTATTCATGTCTATGGTAGTAAAGGGGAGAGAGGAAGAGAGATATGCAAACAAAAGGAGCCTTAGAGGCAAGTAAGATGGGTAAGTGGGTAAGTACTCTTGCCTCCCAAATGGCATCCTGTAGCCTCCTCACACCTGAGAAAGCAATGAACCAGAGGAATTTGACAAGAATGGCCCCAGTCTCTATGTTTGCGGTCTTCTGAAGCTCAGTCAGATGCCCTGCAACATAGGGTTCAATAGTCTGGGTCCTGAAGCATTACCCTTTGCTACAGATGTAATGTATGAAGTAGCTTCTTTTTAGGAGAGTTAAGTACAGTTTAATAACATGCAAACACCTTTCAGGAGATAGAGCACTGACCTGAATTCACAGAACTGACATCACCTATTTTAAGAGGATACATAGAAAAATAAAATTACAGAACCAGTTAGAGTCCTAATCAGACACACAAACATTTTGTAAATCAATGGCAGTTACTGAAGATGGAAGAGGCAGTTACTGAAGATGGAAGAGGATGCGTCGCTCAAACCAATTTGCTGATAGAGCTGGAAAGTGCAAGCCAAAGTCGAGCTCAATATTTTATTCCCTCACTCACTGATCCATTTACTCTAAACCAGTTGTGTTCACTCATTCTACATTTCCCGGTTGCTACTCTGAGCACCAGCGATACAGCTTTAAAGAAGAAAGGCAGAACCTTGGCTTTCAGAGAAATCACATTTTCATGCAGAGACATGCAATGAAATGCGTAGCAACAAATAAATACACGGGACGGACGTTTGTGGCAGGTTGTGAAATGGCTACAGAGAAAGTGATGGAATGGGGGTGGGGTCAGGCCAGGGAGTGGCTGTGTGGTTGGCTATGGCCAGGGTGAGTTGGAATTTGGAGAACAGAAGCTGGTTAGGAAATGCTGCCTGGGCTGGTGGGGAAGATGAAACAGGCCTGGCTGTGAACAGATCTGAGGTGAGCTTTCCGAGCAGATTTAACTGTACATGTACCTATATTTGGATTTTAATACTGTAATATCTGTGTTCAGGTAAGATTGCTCTGTCTCCCTCTTTCATAATTGAGAAAAGGGGACAGAGAAGGCTTCTGTGACAACCACTACCCTACCCCACATCCCTAAAAAAGTAACAGCCTAGATAAAAAGCCATGGAAAAGAACTCTTAAAATTTTTGATAAGGATGCCAAAGTGTAGCTCTCCACCCTCTTCTGGCAGGGCTGCAGGTAGAGAAAGATTCAGTTTTCTTTAAGGGTCTGGCCACTGGAAATATGACTATACTCCAATGAGTGTGTGGACAACACAAACTGGACTTATTTTTTCTTCTTCTTCCTATTCCTCCTCTTCTTTTTTGCGTGAGTCATAAGAGTTGGGGGAACGAACCTGGGAGGACTGGAAAGTGAATGTGATCTCCACCACCACCACCACACCAGGACTCACATACACACACACATACACACACACACACACACACACACACCACACCATACCACACACACACACACACACACATATACCACACCCACATACCATACACCCCCACACCCTTGTTGCTGTTTCTGATTGAGAAACTCAGTAAAGAATGATTCCTGTCTGGGGATCTTGCTCTCTGGATTTCAGCTGCTGACAGTGCTAAGTCTGAGGGCTTTGCTTCAAGGCTTCTAAAGATTGCTTTTGTTGTTCGTATCTGTTGTTAACAAAACCTGCTCAGACTTGTTTCTGTCTGCAAGTCTCTGCACACTCAGCTATTGCAGTGTGGGTCAAAGATCGTCAGTTTCAAACTGGCTGACAAGACTGATTTACAGCTCCTCTGTTCCCAGTAATCTTGTCTTGGCATTTATTGTTAAGCTCTTAGATAACATCTAAGATTAAAATGCAAATTGAGAACAATACTGAATCAGGACAATGATTTATCATGTATAGGATCTTCAGTTTCTCATACAATGCCCAGCCTTTCCTATGTTACTTCATTTAGGTTTCACAGTAATGATAAGGGAAATTGATACTGTGTATAAGTGGTAAGGGCAGGACACAAACCCAGGCTGACAAACTCCAGGGTCTATGCTCTCACTAAGATCAAGGCCTAGGTTATAACCCAGATCCAAAAGCATAAGTAACTGCTAGCAGTTCTCAGCTAGAGTTTGTGAATAAAAAACACATCTATACTTGGTGCTGAGAAAGCTGCTCAGTGGTAGTGTTTGACGAGCATATGTAAGACTGGGTTCAACCTGTAACAGGACCATTTCAAAGACACAGAGACAAGAAGGAAAAGATAAAACAAAAGAAGAGAGAAAAACATGTGTGTGTGTGTGTGTGTATGTGTGTGTGTGTGTATGTGTGTGTGTGTGTGTGTGTGTTGTGTATGTGTTGTGTGTGCAAATGTTAAGTAATGGGAGAAAGGAAGAGGCATAAGGAAGTTAAGGAAGGCAGGCAAAATAGGCAAGAGAAGGACAGTGATAACTTTGAGGTCATCCTGAGTCGGGAGAAATGACTCTCGGGGCTTGTGTTAAGAAAGCACAGGGGAGACATCTTGTAGTTCTCAGCCAGCACCAGCTATATCTTAGACTATCACCAGATGGAAATAAAAGCAACCCATGCTTCGGAGACCTTTCTGTGGCAACTCCATAATCTGCTCAGTGTCCAACAAGACTCTCTCCAGTTACCAAATAAACAATGCCAAGGCATAGTCACAATGGTTCATTTTACATCATTGAGTATTTATTTTAACCTGCTTTTATATTTCGTGGGTGCTTTCCAAGTTTTAGATGTTAACCACAAAGGGACAAATGTTTCACATCAGGCCAGGAGGAGAAGAGGTGGGCACACATAAACAGAGTCAAGGTTAAAAAAAAAAAAAGAAAGAAAGAAAAAAAAAGGAAAAATTCTATCATGTTAGAATATTTATAATTCATGAGCTTGGAAAAACCCACAGCCCTTTGCTTTGATAGTGTCAATTATTAAAGAACATAAGAAATGACATATCCGATGTCCCTGGGGCTGTTCCTCATGTGTAGCTTACCATTTTATAGAAGGGATGAATACAGCAGCCTACTATGCATGGGTATACCTGTTGCCAGTGTATCTCAGCTCAATGGTGTGTCTCATTTTCATGACTAGCATGATTATGCAACCACAGCCTGGATTGCTTGCTATTGTTCAACTACTCTTGCCTATACATACACTCAGAGTGAGGGAAGTCAATGCACCATTGAGCAACTATGGGCTTCTTGTTCCATCTCCAGTCTAACTTGGAGATGGGTCTGAAGTGTATGTATGGGTTTTGCACTGCTGAACTATCTTTGCAGTGGTCTAGCCTCAATCTCATAATTACAAAGCACTTCAAAGCACACTCTCTCTTGGCTTGGCCTCTTTTTTCTTGCTTTCTGCATCTTTTCTTTTATGCTTCTCTCCTAAAAACAAAGTACTCACAGCCAAATGTGAGTCTTGACTTGTCTCAAATGCTGCTTCTTGGAAGAAGCTGGGCTAAGGGGAAACTATTACTCTATTTAACCATCAGACCACTCTGTTTGTGTCTTTGTGAAATGTTAGGTGATATGTATTTGAAATAATGACATAAGATTTACTTTTACTGGAAATGTAATGAAAATCCATGCTACCCTTTTCACAGGTTAATTTTCCTTAGGGAATGATAATATCAAATCTGCTCACCATTGGTCTAGAAAGAAAGGCATAAAATTTGGGTTTGCCCCAGGTTTTGGGTTTCATCTAACCACTGCTTTGTGGGTTGTGACATTCTTTCATGATATGAGTAACATATTTAGTTCTGCTCGTTACTTAGTTTATGTCTGTGATATTCATGAAGTGTAACATTTTAAAAATTAACCAACATCTAAACATCTTGATTTGACAGATGGTATTTCTTGAAATAAATGACATGAAACGGTCACCAGAATGACTTAATAAAAACACTGTTTCTTTCTCTTTCCAAAACAGTTCTAAGAAGATAAATATGGTAAGCCCTTGACTTTCAACATCACTTTGTGTAAGACTCTCAGGCAGTTGGTTGACATAAGAGATTCCCCAACTACAACCCTTAGGGATTCTGACTTAACCAGTTAAAGATGAGTCTAGAAATAAATACTTTAAAATAAAAGTTTTCAGGTCATTCTGAAGGTGATGAGCCACACTTTAAGACTACCTAGTTTCTAAAGGGAAGTTTGCTTTAGAGTCAAACTACCCCTTCTGCAGTTTACAAAGATTATCCCAATAGTAGTTGGCCCATTTTTGCATATGTTGGCTTTAACACTGAGAAAGTGATGTTGAAGTCTAAAATAATACCATTCAACATAGAGAGATTGGATGCAGGTGGGAAAAGGAGCTCAACTTCCAAATAGCAATGGGTAAACTTGGGATTCAGCAACATTAGGAAGTTACTGCTGTCTTGGGCTTAGAGGGACCAAGGGAGCATGAAGGAATTTATATTCTTGACCAGGTTGGTACAACTAAATAAATACAAAACAAAAAAAATAGTACCATAGTAGTCTTGCACAGCAAACATATGAGCAATGGAGGGGGTACCACTGTAGAGACCCACCTAAGCACTAAAAGACAAAGAATATCCTGAGCCTTCTTCCTTCCCTTTGTAAGTACCTTTGAGCCCAACTGGAAGGCAGATGACTGGATGCATCCATAGATGCAACCCCATGTGTGTCATCTCTTTGCAACTTCTAAAGTTCAATGTTGAGGTGGGACATGGCAAGGGATGGCATGGATCATACAGGCATATAAGGACCACAGAGGGATCAGCCTTAATCTGCAGTGTCATAAATGCATTGCTAGGATCATTCATGGGCATTTTTTTCTTTTTCCACAATATAGTTGGTGTCCAAGAAAACTGAACACAAATTCCATGCAAAACTATCAGGAAGTTCTTACTGTTTGCTTTCACCCACAGCCCACACATAGCTGGATTGATTGGTCCTAGAGTGCCATTGTCTAAGACTATTGTGGGACCGTGAAAGGATAGCTTGGCTTTGGTCAAGCACAGGCTTCGAACCTGGGACCCTAATGGGAAGGTAGGTGTTCTGCCTTGCTCCCAGACTCCAGGCTCCTGATAGGAGGCCAAAGACCTCCAATGATCAGTGCCTTTCAGTCACATAGGGCAACACCCCTACCAGCCCCTCCACAGGTAAGGGGCATGACTACAGGCTGCAGAGCCTCAAGAGATCTCCATATTAATGAGATACCTAAAAGCCAGAGGGCGTAGCCAATTAAGCTTTCCTTCCCAGACCCTCCTCCCTCCCTATTTAACTCAGGCTTGCCCTGAGGACAAGGGAAAGTACAGCCACATCCACATTCCACCATGACAATAAACCTTTTAAAACCATGGACTTCCTTGTGTATTTGGAGAACTGTGGAGGGGACCTTTGACTACCAAGCCACTGCTTAATCTTCCACTAGAAGACTTGTCTATGTTCTTTCCACAGAGGCCACCAACTTAAGCAAGCTAGCCAATGTGGGGAGCGGAACTCAAGATGGCGCCTGGCTGGGTGCCAGACTCCCCTGGCGTGTTGGCTAACCATTTCAGGAAGCCTGGGTGGCATGTAGGCTAGGCTTTACTGCGCATGCATTTTGCTTGTTCATCATTACGTAAGATCGGGCCATGTGATGTATGCACTCAGCACCAATCAAGAATGACTTCGTGGCAGGTTCTGATTGGAGAGGACACAGAGATTTAAAGGCTGGGAGCTAGAGCTCTGGGGCTTTTGCAGTAATTCAAGGTTCCTGAATAAACCGTGTTGAGAAGGAGAGCCCGTGTCCGTTGTCTTCTGTCTGCTGGTTGGTTCAGAAGGCAACAAGCCGAGCCAGCAATGACCCAGCCATGTGAGTGCTGTAACCAAGAGTTTCTCACCCAGCCCTCACACATCTCCACTGAAGATTGGTCCAGCTCGTATGCCCACTCTGTCTCAGTCTTTCTGCAGTCCCCAGCGGTGTCTGGGTGCCTAAGGGTTGAGACCACCAGTCTCCTCATCTAGCCACTTTGGCCCCCACTCAGGAACTCTGCCCCTAAGGTACTTCAGGCTGCGATCTCCCCTCACAATGGATACTGTAAAGATAGTGTGCAGGATACAAGACAACTTATACAATAACAACACATTGAATAGAAACTTCCTGAAGGGAAGTACCTCAGAGATGATCTATGTCTGATACTACAATTCTAAGACTGAAAGGATATGAAAATAAGCAAAAGCTGGAAACAAATTAACCAATTGCTCAGTTGTCATCAATATGCTTACACGGCTCATGAATCCCTGAAATCAATGACATAGACAGTATTTTTAAACCTATGAAACCATTCTATCACTCAGCAAACATTTTTTTGCCAACTAGTCTAAGCTTGGAACTCTTAGATGCTAGACATGTAGCCACAGACAAATTCAAAAAGAATCTGCATGGACAATAGATTCAGGCGGAAGAAGTGAGTCACGAGGCAAAAGCAACAACAAACACATAGAGGTAGCATTTTCCACAGTGCCCTTTCTCAAGTTAATATTTAATATTTATACTCTACATTGTCCTGTTGTTCATCCAATGAAATTGCAAGACTCCATCCAGCTTGTCAGATTATTTACTCTTTTCTTTTCAAAGTTCTGTTTGACCTTTTTTCTTCTCAATGCTTGAAGAGTAAGGGCAGCTACTTATGTTACCTGTGGGTGCTGCAACCCTTCTTCCATGCTTGGTGTGGTTATTTGAATAAAAAATGCCCCTATAGGCTCCTAGAGACTGGCACCATTTGGAGGTGTGGCCTTGTTGGCAGAAGTCTGTCACTGGGTAGGGGATGGGCTTTGAGGTTTCAGAAGCTCAAGCCAGGCCTAGTGGCTCATTCTTCCTTTCGGCTGCCAGAGGATCCAGATGTAGAACTTTCTGCCCTCTCCAGCACCATGACTGCCTGCACTCTGCCGTGCTTCATGCCATGCTGATACTGGAGTAACCTCTGAACTGTAAGCCAGACCCAACTAAATGTTTTCCTTTATAAGAGTTGCCTTGTTCATGATGTCTCTTCACAACGATAGAAACCATGACCAAGACACGTGGAATTGCCTTTTCCTGGGAAAAATGACTCCTGTGACACTCCGTCATTCATTTGTTCCTGCATCGTACATTCATCCTTCCAGGCCCCTGTGCTCCTGAGGACACACATGACAACAGGGAACTTGTTCTCAAAGAATGTCAAGGTCAGAGTCTGCTTCTGGGAAATAAGGAGTATCGGTTGCTTGTGCCTCCTCAGATTGTCATGAGGATTAAAAGACTTAATCCACACAATACGCTCAGAACACTGCCTGGCACAGTGCTTATCAACTAACTGCCAGCTTACATTCTGCATCTTATCCCTGAGTTTCAGAAGTTTCAAAAAGTCACTGATGCCTTAGGGCAAATTTCAACCTGCTTTGCACAGTGAGCAAAGCCTTTAGGAACTGGATCATGATTTGCATCTGGTCTTACTCTCTTAAGTCTTACTTTCTAGAACTGTATATAGTCCCAATATTGTGTACTTCTAAGCACTCTGATTCCTCCATTTTGGGCCTTCTTCTTCTTTTTTTTTTTTTTGACAGGCTTCTTTTTCTTTAAGAATTACTTCAAATTGTGTATTCTGTTGTGTGAATGTATGCTTTATTTTTGAGATGGGGTCCTTACCAAATAGCCACAACTGGCTTTTGGCTCACAGCTTTCTTGCTTCACCATCCCTCTATGCTGGGTTATAGTCAATGCACCATCATACCTGCCTTCAACTGTCATTTGGAAATATTCACCCAGACTGTACTGAAAACCTCAAACCCCAGGTGGTCACACTCACCCCTTTGCTCACAATGCTGAAAATGTATGAGAATCTAGTAGAGAAGCCAGTGTGGAATTCCAGTTTGAGTGGAAACTGATCAGGGTCCTAAGATCATACTCCTAAGAGTCTAAAAGGAGAAAATAGGGCTGATGTAAAATGCTCATCGCACAAAGTCACTTGCTACCCAGTCTAATCACCTGAGTTGGATCCCTGAGACCCACATGGTTGAAAGAGAAGACCTAAAATTTGTCCTCTGATTTCCACACATAGTCATGCCTTGCACACGCATGCATAAATACATAAATTTAAAACTTTAAGGAAATGTCAGGTGTGTTCCATAATCTGGAAATGACATCAGTCCAATCTGCCTGCACTAATCAGACTTCTTAAGAGGAACAGAAGCAATAGACTATATTAGAGAGGGAGTTTATTACATTGGCTCACACATTATGCATGGGATTGTCCAACAATGGCTGCCTGCACACTGGAGAGGCTGAGAATCCAATATGCATGAGCTGTTCCAATCCAATCCCAATTATCTGTGGTGATTATGGTTATATTTTATTTTTGTTATCATTATACCTTCACTTTTGCATCTTTTGAAAAGTTATATTTTAATCAGCATAAACCAGTCTATGTTTTAGTATAACCTAGTGCTTAGGCAGATGTTTACATGGTGAATGATGAAATCAGAACACTTAGAATTTCTATCAAAGCAAATATGTGCCATTTGTGACTGTAATATGTTTAACCTTCTCTTTAAAGTCCATATGATTGTTGGTTATAGTCATCCCACTGTGTCCTAGAAGACTAAAATGCAAGCTTTCTATTTGACTATATTAACTGTGTTCTTGAACGTATTTACCAGTTGTTTTTCTCCCCTCTCCATCATTCTCCCTGCCTCTAGTGTGACATTACACTTTTGACTTCTGTGAGGTCAATTTCTGTAGCTTCTACATGTGCCCAAGAATGTGATATGATATCTATCTTCCTGTCCTTGGCTTATTTCACTGAACATAGTGTCTTTCAGACTCACCAATGTGCACAATTTTTTTTAAGTGGGAGTCTCAACTCCAGTCTAGTCCAGGCTAGTCTATAGTTCAGCATCTTCTCCCCTTCCCTTTCCAAGCACTCGAGAGCACAGGTGTATACCATCCTGACTAGCTTTCAATGGACACCCAGATGATTCCACATCTTGGCTTTTACAAATTGTGCTGCAAAGAAGACAAGTGTACAGTTGTCTCCTTGACATTGGGTTCTCCTTCATTTTCAGGCGCACACACACACACACACACACACACACACACACGCATGCAAACACACGCACACAGGTAGAAGTGAAATTATAAGATTGTACCGAAGTACTATTGAGGATTATCATTGACCATTGAATATAGAAGCTAAATCCATGGTGAAATTACCTACTAAAATCTACAGCAAGAGAGGAGAATGAGAACCAAGTTCTTGGGAGTCAGTGCTTAAAGTCACATAGTGTCACAGAGAACAACAAGAGGGCTTGAAATGAGGAAAGGGACTAAACCTTGACATGAGGAAAGAATATACAGGGTAAGGAAAGGGTTTCTTGAGAGGAGGGCATCAGGTGATCCTGGGGCCTGCTATAAAATATAACTGAGTCTATTGGTTTGTCATCAGAGATGGTGCCTTTCTTCATAGTACTAATCATTTAGAGATTTTTCTCTCCATTAGCAAAGACATTAAGTGTCCAAAAGTAAAGGGTGGGATCTTGACAAGAATCAAGGTGCAGAGACTGTGTGCAGACTACTTTATCAAGAGACTGTGCCCCAGAAAAGACACAGAACAACAGTTAACTGGTTGAAGGGGTGGTGTGGGACTCATGTGCACTTGCATTCTGAGGAATTTAATGAGATTTTTAAAAGTTGTAACAAACCAGGATTGGTACAAGAAGGAACCTTGAGGAGTCTACTTCATTTAAATGTAGGCTCTATGTTTTGTTCTTCCAACTCTCAGATAGACTTCAAACAGGATGTGGCAGGGAGTGACTGGAGGTTGAGGCTGAAGCTATGAAGTAAAACTTTCTCAAAGAAGACAAAAAATAAAACTCCAACACCTACAATGACATTAACTATGCAAACTTTCAGATTGCACGGTATCTTTTCCAAAATTGACCATAACAAAACAGGCCTCAACAGATACAAGAAACTTGAAATAATCCCATGCAACCTATCAGATCACCATGGACTAAGACTGGTCTTCAATAACTACAATAACAATGGAAAGCCCACATACACATGGAAACTGAACAACACTCTACTCAATGATAACTTGGTCAGGGAAGAAATAAAGAAAGAAACTAAAGACTTTCTATAATTTAATGAAAATGAAGTCACATCATAACAAAACTTACGGGACACAATGAAAGCAGTGCTAAGAGGAAAACTCATAGCTCTAAGTGCCTACAAAAAGAAACTGGAGAGAGCATACACTAGCAGCTTGACAGCACACATGAAAGCTGTAGAACAAAAAGAAGCAAACACACCAAAGAGGGGTCGTCAGCAGGAAATAATAAAACTCAGGGCTGAAATTAACCAATTAGAAACAAAAAGAACTACACAAAGAATCAATAAAACCAGGAGCTGGTTCTTTGAGAAAATTGACAAGATAGATAAACCCTTAGCCAGACTAATCAGAGGTCAGAGAGAGAGTATCCAAATTAATAAAATCAGAACTGAAAAGGGTAACATAACAACAGAAACTGAGGAAATTTTAAAAAGTCATCAGATCCTACTACAAAGGCCTATACTCAACAAAATTGGAAAATCTGGATTGGAAATGGATGATTTCCTAGACAGAGAACAGGTACCAAAATTAAATCAGGACTGGATAAACCATCTACACAGTCCCATAACCCAGAAATAAATAGACACAGTCATTAAAAGTCTCCCCACAAAAAAAAAAAAGCCCCAGACCAGATGGTTTTAGTGCAGAGTTCTATCAGACCTTCAAAGAAGACCTAATACCAATTCTCTTTAAACTGTTCCACAAAATAGAAGCAGAAGGAACATTACCCAATTCATTGTATGAAACCAGAATTACGGTCATACCTAAACCACACAAAGACCCAACAAAGAAAGAGAACTTCAGACCAATTTCTCTTATGAATATTGATGCAAAAATACTCAATAAAATTCTCACAAACTGAATCCAAGAACACATTAAAACAAAACAATCATCCATCATGTTAAAGTAGGCTTTATCCCAGGAATGCAGGGGTAGTTCAATATTCAGAAATCCATCAATGTAATCCACTATATAAACAAACTCAAAAAAAAAAAAAAAAAGATCATCTCACTAGATGCTGAGAAAGCATTTGACAAAATTCAACAACCCTTCATGATACAATACTTGGAAAGATCAGGAACCCAAGGCCCATACCTAAATATAGTAAAAGCAATATACAGCAAACCAGTAGCCAACATCAAACCAAATGGTAAGAAACTTGAAGCAATCCCACTAAAATCAGGGACTAGACAAGGCTGCCCACTGTCTCCCAACCTATTCAATATAGTACTGGAAGTCCTAGCCAGAGTAATTAGGCAACAAAAGGAGGTCAAGGGAATACAAATTGGAAAGGAAGAAGTCAAAATTTCACTATTTGCAGATGAGATGATAGTATACTTAAGTGACCCCAAAACTTCCACCAGAGAACTCCTAAATCTGATAAACAACTTTAGGAAAAGTGGCTGGATATAAAATTAATGCAAAAAAATCAGTAGAAGGATAAATAGGCTGAGAAAGAAATTAGGGAAACAACACCCTTCACAATAGTCACAAATAATATAAAATACCTTGGTGGAAATCTAACCAAGCAAGTGAAAGATCTGTATGACAAGAACTTCAAATCCCTGAAGAAAGAAATCAAAGCAGATCTCAGAAGATGGAAAAATCTCCCATGCTCATGGATTGGAAGGATTAATGTAGTAAAAATTGCTATCTTACCAAGAGCAATCTACAGATTTAATGCAATCCCTGTTAAAATTCCAACTCAATTCTTCACAGAGATAAAAAGAGCAGTTCTCACATTCATTTGGAATAACAACAACAACAAAAAAAAAACTCAGGATATTGAAAACTATTCTCAACAATAAAAGAACTTCTGGGGGAATCACCATTTGACATCAAGCTGTACTACAGAGCAGTAGTGATAAAAAAAAATTATATGGTATTGGTACAGAGACAGGCAGGAAGATAAATGGAATAGAATTGGAGACCCAGAAATGAATTTCCATACCTATGGTTACTTGATCTTTGACAAAGGTGCTAAAACCGTTCAGTGGAAAAAAAAAAAAAAAAAAGACAGCATTTTCAACAAATGGTGCTGGTTCAACTGGAGGTCATCATGTAGAATAATGCAAATTGATCCATACTTATCTCCTTGCACAAAGCTCAAGTCCAAGTGGATCAAGGACCTCCACATAAAACGAGATACACTGAACTAATAGAAGAGAAAATGGGGAAAAGCCTGGAACACATGGGCACAGGGGAAATGTTCTTGAACAGGACACCAATGGCTTATGCTATAAGATCAAGAATTGACAAAGGGGACCTCATAAGACTGCAAAGCTTCTGTAAAGCAAAGGACACTGTCAATAGGACAAATTGGCAACCAACAGTTTGGAAAAAGATCTTTACCAATCCTACATCTGATAGAGGGCTAATATCCAATGTATACAAAGAATTAAAGAAATTAGACTCTAGACAATCAAATGACCTGATTTAAAAATGGGGTACAGAGCTAAATAAAGAATTCTCAACTGAGGAACCTTGAATGGTTGAAAAGCACCTAAAAAGGTGTTCAACATTCTTAGTCATCAGGGAAATACAAATCAAAACAACCCTGAGATTTCATTTCACACCAGTCAGAATGGTTAAGATCAAAAACTCGAGTGATAGCAGATGCTGCAAGGATGTGGAGAAAGAGGAACACTCCTCAATTGTTGGTGGGATTGTAACCTGGTACAACCACTATGGAAAGCAGTCTGGTCGTTTATCAGAAAATTGAACATTGTATTATCTGAGGACCCAGCTATACCACTCCTGGGAGCATACCCAAAAGATGCTCCAACATATAACAGGGACACATGCTCCACTATGTTCATAGCAGCCTTATTTATAATAGCCAGAAGCTGGAAAGAACCTAGATGTCCTTCAACAGAGGAATCGATACAGAAAATGTGGTACATATACACAATGAGGTACTACACAGCTATTAAAAACAATGAATTCATAAAATTCTTAGGCAAATGGATGGAACTGGAAAATATTATCCTGAGTGAGGTAACCCAATCACAAAAGAACACACATGGTATGCACTCACTGATAAGTGGATATTAGCCCAAAAGCTCACAATACCTAAGATAAAATATATAGACCACATGAAGCTCAAGAAGAAGAAGGAAGACCAAAGTGTGGGTGCTTTGGTGCTTCTTAGAAGGAGTAACAAAATACTCACGGGAACAAGTACAGAGACAAAGTGTGGAGCAGAAACTGGAAGAGGGACTGTCTGAAATGGCCCCACCTGGGGATCCATCCCATGTGCAATCACCAAATGCAGACACTCTTGTGGATGTCAAGAAGTGCATGTTGACAGGAGCCTGACATACCTGTCTCCAGAGAGGCTCTCCCAGTGTCTGACATAAACAGAGGCAGATGCACATAGCTAACCATTGAATTGGTCACATGGTCTCCAATGGAGGAGTTAGAAAAAAGACTGAAGGAGATGAAGGGGCTGGAAGCCACATTGGGAGAGCAACAATATCAAGCAACCAGAGCTCCCAGGCTCTAAACCTCCAGCCTGGGAACACAAAGAGAAGGACTCATGGCTCCACCTGTATAGGTAGTTGAGGATGGCCTTGTCAGGCATTGGTGGAAGAACAGGGCCTTGGTCCCTGAAATTCTGGATGCCCTAGTGTTGGGTAATTTAAGAGCAGGGAGGTGGGAATGAGTGGATGGGTGGATGGGTGGGGGCACACCCTCATAGAAGTAGGAGTAGAGAAGATGGGATAAGGGTTTTGGGTGGAATGGGGAGAGGGGATAACATTTGAAAGGTAATTAAATAAAATATCCAATAAAAAACAACAGATAATGGAACTGGCAATTGTAGTCAAGCAGTTGAGACTTTTTGTCAACATTATGGGAATTCCTTATAATCCTCAAGGACAAGGGGCCCTTGGAACTTTAAAACAATATCTTCATAAATAAAAAAGGAGGAGGTATATACCCGAATACCACAAATTTATTTAAATCATTCTCTTTTTATTTTAAATTTAAAAAAAATGGATGCCAAGGAACTTTCTGCTGAGTGTCTATGGCACCCTTCACCTAGGCATACTTATGCCTAGGTAAAAAGGAAGGATCTACTTACTGGCATATAGCATGATCCTGTCCAGGTATTTAATATAGGGAAGAGGGCATATTTGTGTTTTTTCTGCATGATGCTGTAGTAGTATGGTGGCAGCCAGAATAATTGGTGAGACATGCTGTTGCTGAGATAAAGGATGATGCTGACCTGTGAGCTTGCTGAGTGCCATGACAAGGGTGACTGGGAAGCTGTATTGGACATGTTTCTGACACACCTTTGCTTGCCTATATCCCAGATGGGACAAGCTATCTTGCCTCAAGTATTTAAACCTTGTGGGACAGAGAATCAAAAAGAGAAATTGTAATGTCTCTTGTATTTTTCTTAAAGGTGACCACTTATCCGGACTCAATCATGTACTGGTCTAGAAATCAATTCAATATTGGAAATAACAGTCTTCGTTTGGAGGGTTGGATCTGGACATTTTCAGAGACATATTTGGAAGTTAGCTGCAGTTCACTATGATGTTATGATAGCAAGAGATAAAGTTGGGGCAGTATCTGGATTTCAAACAAGGGTTAGTGCATGTTTTAAGGCTCTTGTAGTTGTCAAGCTAAAATTGGTTTTGTCTCTTTTACAGTATTTACTGTAAGTTGCATTGACTGCATAATTTCTAATTGTGTTAGTGTGTTGAAACCTGGCATGTCTGTTACAGGGGTCTATCAATGAGTTTTTGTCTTACTGCCCTGAGTATTAGAAAACCTTGTTTCTCTGAAAAAAGCTTGAAAGTACTGGAAGAAGTGATTTAGGCTTTAAGCAGAAGCAAGAGGATAGCAGGCTTGATTATCGCAGCTTTAATTACATTAATTGCTAACACTTCTGCTATAGCTTCTGCTATAGTTTTGACACAAGAAGTTAAGACAGCTATTTTTGTTAATTATCTAGCAAAAATGTTACTAATGTGTTGAGTATACAAGAAAATTTATATAGGTGTTTGGAACAACGGATTGATGCTCTATATCCTATTCAAATTATCTGAGGGAGGTTCAGGGTTTAAGAGTTAGGAGCCATCTCAAGTGTCATGACAAATACCATTGGAGTAGTGTTACTTCTAAACTTTACAATGATTATCATTATAATTAGAAAAAAGATTAAAGACACCTGTAGGGTATTTGGCATAATTCTAACACTTCTCTGGTTGTTTTAACTTTGCATAGTGAGATTATGAATTTAAAGAATGCTGCTCTGTTGAGCTTTGATGCCACAGATAATGCTGGTAAAATTATCCATGGCCTGAGGTCAGTATTTCCATCTTGGTCAAACCTCAGGAATGGCATATATAGCTTGATCATGCTAGCCCCATTTGTCCTGGGAATAATTTTATTCCTGCCCATCATGTTAAAGCTTGTCTCAAACTACATCAACAGGTTGGCAGCCAAAGTACATGACCTGAAACTGAAAATGGACCCCAAGACAGAGTTATTAATTTAACAGGCTGGCAGACCAAGGATGGGTAAGATTCTGCACAGAGCCTTATCAACCTAAGACAAAAATGCTTTTCTTTTGATAATGCATATCCCATGATAGGTAAGGAAGGCATTCTTGTCAGAACAACCTAAGACATACTTAGTCTGGCTTATGCAATAAAAAGGGGGGAGATGTGGAGAGATTTGGGGACTGCCTGGCAGAAATCTGACATTCACCAAGGACAAGGAAATGGGCTGCTTGGAAAGAATCTGACATTAGGCTAGAACAAAGAAGTAATTTCAGGCTGGAATCTAAATATTAAGCTAGAACAAAGAAGTAGGCTTCAGGCATGAAAATGACTTTGGGCTAGGACAGAGAAGTAGGCTCAGATATTTTGGTCATCCTGATAAGCTCTTAAAAATAGTGATCACAAGAGTGACTCTGTTTATTGTCCTGTGTGTTCTCTGACTAGCTGGGTTTATTGTCTTGCTTGTTTCTTGACTATTTGCATCTACTGTATTGCTAGTTTATCAACCTAGAACTGACCTTGATACTTGCATGTAATTTAAATAGTATAAAAGCAAAAAAAAAAAAAAAACCAGGAAGAGGGATAAGATAGAGGATTAATGATGGGGGTCGGGAAAATGGGGGAAGGTAATTACATCTGAGATATAAATAAATAAAATATCATATTAAAAACCCAATACCTACAATGACATTAAATGTGCAAATTTTCAGATCTGGAGAGACTTCTCAGCAGTTAAGACCACTTATTATTGCTGCAGAGGAACCTGGGTCCCTAGCACTCACATGAGAACACACAACTGCTTGTATAATTCTTGTTCCAGGGGTATTTAATAAGCTCCTCTGCTCTCTTCAGTCACATGTACATACATACATTTAAAAACCCTCTAATATACTACTAAGAAGCCTTAGGCTTTGCACTTTCGGAACATTGTCTCCAAAGAGCCCCTGATGAATACTGAATGCACCATTGCACATTTCAAGTGACATTTCTGACAAAAGTATACACCACTACTGCATGTAAAGAGAAATATTGGGTTGCTATTCCTCTGGGCAAGCTGAGTTATTTATCATCTCCTGAACAATCAGTTGTGGGGATGTGGGAAGGTGGGGTCAGGATCCTGCATAGTAATATTTAATTCAACAAGTACTAAGTTTATTCCACATGAATCACACTGAAACTATTTGCCAATATTGCTCCATGGAGGAACTATGAACTTTTCTACAGCAATGACTGTGAACTATTTTTCAATGCTGTTTCAACTTCTATCCCAGTGTCTGACACTTGCTGAATCTCAATAAATACTGAAAAAATAAATAAGGTAATGAATTGGTGGACAGAATGACCAGAATTATGAAAATTAGAAAAGTTATAAACACACAACAGTTCATATAAAGTTCTTCACATTACATTCCATGGATTGTAAAATATCCCTAGATTCAAATCTTAAAATTTCACCTGCAATATTCTCATGTGTCATGTGTGTATGTGTGTGTGTGTGTGTGTGTGTGTGTGTGTGTGTGTGTGTAATTATAGGCAGATAAATGGTAGCTAGATAATACGATAGATCGGTGCCAGAACATTCTTGCTCGTTTCCCTTAATGATTGTGAAGGTTCTACTCTTAAGAAACTCTTTTTGGCTTAGATGCTTTATCAACAAGAGCAATAACACTCATGGTATTATGCTCATGCATTAGAGTAGATTCCATACCTCAAGCATTAGTGTTTGTAATTTCATAAATGTAATCACTGAAATGTTTGATTCACAGGTGAAAGATGAGGCTTATAAAAACCTTTTGGTTGTCAAGATCACAGATCTAGTAAATACTGAGAGATTAAAAGCCAGATAGAAATCTTAAGGTTAAGCCTGGGCAGATACTTCAGTTGACAAAGAGCTTGCTTTGTAAGTATGAGGACCTGAGTTTGAGTTCCTGCCCCCATGAAATAGCCAAATGTAATGGATCTTATAATCCTAGTTCAGGGAAGGTGGAGACAAATGGATACGTAAAGCCTGATAATCTTGTCCTAACAAAACAATGTGGGCAGCACCTAAGGAACAACTGAGATTGACCACTATCCTACACACACACACACACACACACACACACACACACACACAATATATACATACATACACTCACACACATCACACACAAACATACATACACACACATTCATACACACATTCACATACACATACACACACACCACACACATTCACACAAACAGTTACACATACACACAAATGAACATACACACACATTCATACCATTCATACACATATATACACACCACACATATTTACACATACACACATACATACCCACACCACACACTCACAAACACACATTCACACACACATATGAGCATACACACTCACATACTTAATACTTATATACTTACACTCACACACATTCACACATACTCAAACATGTACTCATACATACACATTCACACAAACATGAGCATACACACACACACACACACACACACACACACACACGGAATTCACAAGACTATGATCCCATCATACTTTCCCTAGAAGTATATAGTTGTAATGTAATGAATGTGGTACTGGCCCATGACAGCTCAGGCCTAGGAGTCAGAATCGGGCTGGAGAGAAGGAAACCAGGCCAGCCATTAAGTACTGGCTAGCACAGGCTCTGGGACAATAATGGAGCAGGTCAGAGGCTCCACAGTAATTAGATTATGCTCCAGAGATGGACTTAACACATCTCTAAAGGACCCTGTACCAGCACCTTGTTCTGGGCTTGCACTGTTCCACCAGTGCTCTCCCCAGAAAAATAACTCATGATGCAAGAAGGGCAGCCATGCCTTCAGGAGCCAGGACAGTAGGAACAACATCGTGTATCCTCCAGAATTCCAAAGCACACAATGTTCTCAGGCAACATTGGGATTCTTTGCTTCAGATCCTGACTTTATTTCAGAGACAAAAGCCTACTTTACTTGTTTACAGATGTGAATTGTGTAGCAGAACGCTCTGCAGGAGCAAAACCTGGAAGTCTGCATATAAGCCATCCTGATGTTCTCAGCAGATGCCTTTCACTTGTTAGAAATACTTATTAATGTATATGTATGTATTTACTCACATATTAATGGATATGCATTTTCTTGGCTCTCCCTACCTTCTTCCCTTCAGCCTTTAAGCTTTGAGAATTACTGTGTGATTTATTTCTCCTCTCAACGTTCCTCCCCAGCAAACCACTGTGATTGGCAGCAGATGCTGCTCTGGAAGCATGGTAGAAATATGTGAAAGGCATCAGGGGCTGAATCCACTTAGCTGCTTCACCCATTTTGACAAAGCTACTAGTAGACTGTCAGGGAAGGAATTTTACCCGATGTGTCACTGGGACACTCCTAAAAAAATAGTGAAAGTAAGATTTCCTTCAACTTGCCCCAGTTGTCAGTTTACCTGTCTGGTTTTCCCTCCCACATTACCTATAAAACCCAAGGAAAATTGTTAAAAGGATTGCATAATCTCAAGAAATGAAGGCAGCTTGTTTGCACACCATAGGCTTCACTTCTGTCCTGTGGAAGCAATTGGCGTGCACATAATAGCTTTCTTGCATCATCGGGCCAAGGAACCTGGTTCTTATTTTGAGAGACAAAGAAATCATGTGTCTTTCCACCAAGCATAAAGGAGATGGGATAAAATTGGAGACTCCCAGGAGGTCTGGGGAGAAGTTAATCTGAAAATTGTGATCAAATATTTTCTCCATCATGTTTAAATGGGTTAACAGAAAAGGCTGTGTGCGAAGTGTGTCCGCCTCTTTCTTTTCACTTGATGCTCAAATGCTCATGGTTTAGACCCATCTTGGCAACCGTCATCTTTACTCAAAGGAGGATGAAGGTTGTTTTGTTGGTTTTGTGCTGATAATATTAATTTTTAAATTTTCAGATGGAGACTTAAAGACTTCGGTGCTGGGAAGATAGCTCAGTCAGTATAATGTATTTGCCACACAAGCATGAGGACTGGTCTTCTCATCCCTAGTACCCATCAGAGAGCTGGATGTGCTCCTATAATCCCAGTGATGAGGTGGAGTGAGACAAATTTCTGGGATTTGCTGCCAGCCAATGCAGCCCAATGCATGAGCTCATGGTTCAGAGAAGATCCTGCCTCAGTGAAATAAAGCAGGGCTCTGTGAGTTCAGAAGGTAGAAGCTCTCTCTGGGCAAGCCCAATGGAGAGCCTCTAAATGCATCTAGGAGAAGACCAACTTCTGAAAGTTGTGCTCTGATCACATGAGCATCACAAAGCATGTGTGCATGCTCACAGGTATGCACAGAAAGAAATACTTTTAAAATTATAAAAGTAAGGTGAAGAGTGATTGGGATTGAGGAAAAAAGCTAACATTAAAGCCTGCCTTCCATATAAAAGAACATACCCACACACACAGAGTTAGGCAGACAGAAACAGAAACAAGAAGGACAGAGACAGAATAAAATTTTCATTTATGTCTGATTAGTTTGATTTTCTTGTGACTGTTGTTGTTGTTGTCTTCATGGTCATCATCATCATCATCATCATCATCATCATGCCCAGGAAGAAAAAAAAAAGGTTGAGTTTGTCTCCAGAATGCCAATCACCCAGTTTCCTCTCTTGCTCTTCCCTTTAACTCTTCCCTGTCCCTTTCAGAATGTTATTCACTGTTCTGTATAGACATTTCCCAACTTTATTTCTGTGCATTCACTCAGTACATACTTGCAATCCACTAGACAAATGCCAGACTGGAGGGTGGGGAGCGTTGTCCTCCCCAAAGATATGGGGACAAAGAAAGGCTGGCTCTGTTCCTGTTGCTGGGGGCCTGCTAATCCTCCTGAGATGTTTGAAAAACCAGAGCATGCGGATGATAAACAAGCTGAAGCATATTTCATCACTAGGAATATTTGTACATTAGAATATAAACACTATGGGTTATTTCACCTAAAACAAAGTCTACCTCTACAGTGCTTCACAGAAAACATCAGGGTTTACAAGAGCCCCATGGCATCTATCTAGCCAGAGACTCCAGCTTAAAAACAGCTGCCTTAAAAAATAGAATAAAATTTAGCCTGACTGGGGTGCATAGCATTCCTGTGGACGATCACTTGTTAGAGGGCTCAGTGAAGTGATGTTATAGTTTCAGAATTAAGATGGTGATGTTCACTTAACTGCCCTAAAACAGTTTACAAATTTGAATGAGGTCACCTGACTATAACAACAACAAAGACCAAGAGATGCAGCTGCACCTGGGTAGGTATACTTTGACTCAAGATAAGATCTGTCTCTCATGGGCATTCACATTCCAAAGAAAAATATTTGTAAACCAACTTGTGCACCAAATCCATACTCAGAATAAGTGATTGCTACTCCTCAACATCCATCTATTATAAATTCCTTCTTCTCCACAGAATCACTAACATCTGGATTTCATTGAGTTATTAGGTAATTACTACACTGGTTGATTCTTCCACACATGCTAAATGTGTCTCTTCATTCTGCTTAATCCATCATCAACTCATTTCAATAAACCTTCAGAAGAAAGGGAAGTGTTTCCCTTTGTCTAACCCACAGTCACACTAATAAGAAGAAAATGCAAATCAGATGACCTTAGAGTCATCAGGGAAGCAATAAGCAAGGAATAGAGACAAACGGTCCTGTGAGCAAACATGGACACAGGGTTTCCTCTTTATGTGTCATTTAGGAATGGACTTGTTCAAGCTTCTCAGAAATACAAAAAGGAGCTACACCAAAGAAGACATGAACAGTAGTAGAAAATTAAATGCTGGCTGGAGGATGTGTAATTTCTGGTTAAATCTTGTAAATACAGTGGTGCATCCAACTCTTCTCTGGGCAAAAGATAAACTAAAGAGACAAAGATGTGCCCATGGCTAGACATTACAAGAATTTAAATGGACTTTCCAATATAGACAAAGCGATTTATGGCACTGGATACTGAAGAAAGAGGAACTGGATAACCATAGTCCCTTGAAAGCAATGAGAGGGATGGATCCCCAGGCAGTCAGACAGAGATATTGTTCCACAAGACATCAGCAAGGTGATAATTAATTTTCTCTTCAAATAACCATGCAATAAACAGACATAAATACTTTAAACAAACATTAAGAGGTAGAGCCTAAGTAATTGAATTCTTTAAACACATTCAGTTTAAAAGTTTCTGTACAAGTTATCTATTCTATGCTGAGAATATTACCCTACACCCAGCTTCCTTTTTTGCCTTCCCCCTCCTGTTAGTCCTCCTAAAACGTCTTCTACTTTATGTTATATATTCATTCATGATTTTATGTATCTACATACAATGATAGAACCACAGTGAGAGTAAACATAATAGTTATCTTTCTGAGACAGGTTTAATTTGCTCAACAGGACGGTCAACCATTTCTCTACTATCATAAATTTATTCTTTTTCTTTAAGGCTGACAAAGCCCACTGAGTAAATTTGTATACCTCTTATCCCTTCTTGTGCTGCTGGACATCCAAGTTGAGTCCCATAATTTAGCTGTTGTGAACAGTGCTGCAACAATCATAAGGCAGAAGTGTCTCTATGACATGTGGTCCTAGGGTCCTTGAGGAAAATATCTGGGGGTGGTGTACCTATAAGTAAAGGACATCTAGGTTTTAGTTTTTGAGAAGCATCTATAATGACTTCCACAGAGGCTAATCTACATTTTCAAGAGCAGTTTACAATTATTCTCCTTTGTTTTTATCCTTGCTGGCACTTGCTGCTAGTTCTTTTCACACACACACACACACACACACACACACACACACACACACACACACATATATATATATATATATATATATATATATACATATATATGAATAGATAGATAGATAGATTGATATATATATATATATATATATATATATATATATAGAGAGAGAGAGAGAGAGAGAGAGAGAGAGAGAGAGAGAGGTGTGTGTGTGTATATATTGAGCTATAGACTAACAAAACCCCAACACCAGGCATGAGATACCATCCTTTGAGTGTTTGTTGCTTAGCATTGTTCAAAAGACTCCCAAAACATTATAGGCTATTCTTACTAGTCTTGGGTACTCCAACCAAGAGTTGGAAGGTAAGTTTTATTGATGAAGACACTTAGGATACAGGATCCAGAGGACCAGATCTGGGTCTTACTTGAAAGCCTCCTCCATGAGGACTAGCTTCATGGTTCCTGAAGGTGCCGTGCAAGCTTCTAAAGGAGATAAAACAGTTGATTGTCTTACCTGTGATGCTTATGAATCACAAAAGTGACCAGCATAGCACATCAACTCTAAGGATGTAGTAATGGCACACATACCTTGGTATATAAACAAACTTAAGACTGCTCAGCAAGACAGATATCATGCCTGGTACTAAAAAGTTGTTTATTTTCTTAAGGACTGCCATTCTGACTAGGGTGAAAAAATGAAATTTCAACTTAGCATTGATTTTGATTTTCATTTCACTGAGGGCTACTGATGCTGAACACATTTTTAATGTTTATTGAACTTGTAGTTAATCTTTTCAAAACTGTCTGCTTCATTAAGCCACTTGTTGATTAAATTGTTTGCTTTCTTATTATTTTGTTGTTGTAGTTTTGAATAGTCTAGATATTAATCATAAGATGGTTATATAGCTAACAAATATTTCTTCCCTTTCAGTGGGCTCTCTCTCTTGGTTAATTTTTCTTTTTGTCACACAAAAGCTTTTAAATTACCTACTGGTACAAAAACAATTCTATCAATGGGCTAGGTTAGAAGACTGGATATAAACCCACACAGCTGTAGGTACTTGATGTTTTACAAAAATGCAAAAAAATAAATAAATACACATTTAAATGTTATATCTCTGCTGCTCACCTTGCATAAAAATATCACCACTGTGTGGACCAACAACTTTAACATAAGACAAACTTTGAAGCTGTTGGATGAAAAAAAAAAAAAAAGGAGTAAGAAGACCTTAAGACACAGATGAATGTAAAAACTCTTTAAAGAGAACTACTATTTCTCAGGAGATATAGCCAACAATGGAAAATTGGACTTTTAGAAATCCAATTATATACTTCTTTTAAATAACTGGAAACACGTATTTAAAACAGGAATGATGAAAACTGATTTCCACTCTCCCCATAGCTATCATGTGTTACTATCATCTTGTCGTGGGGTAGGACTTTGTGCTTACTTTCTTCCCTTCTTCATGCTGATTTTTGTCTGTCTTGAGCATGTACAAGTCTTAGGCATGCTGCTGCAGTCTCTGTGAGTTTATATGTGTATCAGCTCTCTTGTGTTTAAAGTGTGCTGTTTCCTTAAGACCACCCAACACCTCTGGCTACTACAGTCTTTCCATCTCATCTTCAGCATAGATCTCTGAGCCTTGAGGTGAAAGATGACAGATATACACAGTTAAGGGTTGAGCATTCCCAAGTCTCTTATTGAACGCTGTCTAGTTGTGAATTACCATGTATACAAGATGCTTCTTTGCTGAGGATGAAGTGGTACCATGTACATCCGTCACATTCAAGGGCAGGTTTATGCTCAGAGAAGTTGACCAGTACAAATCAGACTTTGTGATTTTAAGAAGACTATCTTTTGTTACTGTTTTTCTTTTTAAGAGAGAAAAAGAATATAAAATTGTGAAACTTTGGTGGTATTGTGGGTAGATCTGGGGTAAGTTGTATGATGGGAAACTATAGTAAACATATAGTCTATGAAATTAGCAGGGAATTAAAAACTGAAAAAAATTGGATAAATATTGAATATAAAAACAGTGAGATTGTATTACATAACTACTATGCAAAAGAAAGACATATGATAATAATCAGAAACTGCTATAAGGCTCCATTATGAAATATAGGTAGGTCCATCTGTTCATTTCTCACAATATCTGCCTCTTATGCCTTGTTCAGGCAAATATCATTATTGTATCAGGCAAATATGCCTGGATCATAACAGGAACCTTCATTTCTTGTCAGTTCATTTTGAGTTCACAATATAGTTAGACTGAGTCTTAAAAACTATAAGTCAGATCATATTATTTCATAGTTAACAACTTACTGAGTAAATTTAATGCATTTTCACACGACCTTCCTGGCCATGCATTCTACCATCACCTACATTAATCATCTTCTCTCCTAATGAAATTTGCTGGGTGAAACAGTACAATCTTCTCCCCCAAACAGCAATTTCTTGTGTTATTCCATAAAGTGGTATTAGATGATATAGAGTTAAAAAATAGCTTCTGTAGATAAGCAACCACAGTGAGAAAGTTCACATTAATCCAGGAGATGCCAACTCAGGAGAAAAAAACTCAACCCAAAGTAGCTAACAGGTTTAATCTCGACTGTGGGCCTATTCTACTAAGTGTAAAGAAGAAAAGCTGCTAGGCAGGCAAGCTCTAAATCTTGGCAGCTGCCCAGAAGAGGGGAATGGAGGAGAGAAAACAGTGCATTTATAGTTAAACATGGAGGTTTAGCAAGCAGCCATGTGACAAATGGGAGGAAGGCCCTTTCCTAAGATTCCATGCACTAGCTGGTGCTTTTAGTCTTCCTTGCACACGATGGGAGGGTGCTAATGTACACAGGAGGTGAAAGGTTGACTGGAGGTTAGGATTCTCTGGTAGTCCAGTTTTCAAGGTAAGTGTACCCTGTGGGGGAGGATGTGGAACTTGCCAGTGAGGTTGCTGCCAAGAATTTACAGGCTCTGTAAGTAACTGCCCAAATATGCAGATATAGTATAATAACTGTAACTCCTGTGAGCTTGTTTTACCAAGCCAGATATAGGTCTAGAATTACCCAGATGACAACCCACTGGACATGTTTGGAACGTAATATCTAGATTATGTTAACTATGATAAGAAGATCTATCCTGAACCTGAGTGACACCCTGCAGGGGTCTGGGGAACAGGGCTGAACAGAAAGGAGAAATCTAGTTTCACAGCTACATTTATTGCTCTCTGTGTCTTGATTGCAGATACAATGTGACCAGATAATTCAATTTCCTGTCACCATGACTTCCTCACCATGAAGAACTAAATTGCAAGCTAAAAGAAGCCCTTCCATTTTACCTTAGTTGGGGGTTCATTGCTGTGCAAAGACACCATGACCAAGGCAACTCTTATAAAGGCAACAAAACCATTTAATTGGGGCTGGCTTATAGTTTCAGAGGTTTAGTTCATTATCATCACAGCAGAAAGCATGGCAGCATCCAGGCAGGCAGATGTATTTGCCAGAGCAGCTAAGAGTTCCAGATCTTGATCTGAAGGCAGCAAAGAGGAGGGTCTCTCTTGAACTGGGCAGAGCTTGAGCACTAGAAGACCTCAAAAGTTGCCCTCACATTGACACACTTCCTCCAACAAGGCCACACAGCAAAAGAAGATCACACCTCCTTATAGTGCCACTCCCTATGGGCCAAGCATGTTCAAACCGCCACATGTCCCTACATTGTTTTTGTCAGATGTGTTGTCATTAAAAACAACACAGTATCTATTATAGTGGCATCCTTTCTTTTTGGCTATTGGTTCCCTTTCTGTCTTGAGTGAATAGATATTTATTTACTCATCTCTATGAAAAGTAACACATGAAATTTATTTTAAAATAACATGTATGAAGCAGAAAACGCATGTGTGTGTGTGTGTGTGTGTGTGTGTGTGTGTGTGTGTGTGTAGGGGGTTGGGAGAGAGGATAAAACTAGATTGGCCATGGGTAGGTAACTGTGAGAACTGGTGATATTTATATTTAAATTTATTTTTAGATATTTCTTTCTCTTTAATATCTGAAAGTTTTCATCATAAAAGTTGAAAATAAATTTTTGACATATAATGATTTCTTTAAATAGACACAAAAGCTACATGCTGTATAAACTGAAAAGCCACATGTTTTTTTATTACTAAAATATTTCATTCATACATTCATTAAAAGAACCAGTTTGTTCAATGGGAGACTGGCTATGTAGTGGGTATTAGAGAAATCTCTGCCACATAGGTCTCTAAGTAGATCTCAAGCAAAGTGTACATGACACAAATCTCTTAGGTATGAGCAACCCTAGATGTGTATGGTCAGCATATATATATTGAAGTACATCAAATAGTCTGGTTGGTTAATCTTCCAGTAGCACATCTGGCCAAGGATGGGGGAAAAACCTCCAAGAACAACACTGAGGCCAGGGTACTGAAGGGAGTTAGTGACTTGGTAATTCTGGACACAGCTTGTTTTCTGGGACTCAGTTATGTCTTCACCTGAACCTTTAGACTCTATTTCAGGCACAGGAATGGAAGAACATGTGATGGAGATAGAACAGTGCAAAATTTAAAACCTAATAATACTCTTTTTTTCAATCCCTTTAAAATGTTGAGACACTGGCAGGCATGGTGACACACCTTTAATCCCAGCACTTAGGATGTAAAGGCAGGCAGATCTCTATGAGTCTGAGTCTCATCTTGTCTTCATAGTGAGTTATAGGATAGCCAGGGCTGCATAGTAAGACCCAATCTCAGTAATAGTAACAACAGCAACAATGAAAACCACATAAATTCTCCTACTTAGAGCCCCTTTCTGAATGAATGCAGACAGCCACTCTCACACTGTTCTTCCACAGGACCACAGGACCTGAGACACAGCATGATAGGAAACTGCAAGGAACTGATTGTGTTTCCTATGTGTGCTGCAACAACAGCATCTGGAAGGGTCCAAGTTTTAGAGCAGGTGAGGTAGTGAGCAAGACAATTACATACCTTTAAAGAGTCCAGGCGCTCAATGTTCATAAATTCAGGTGAGCCATCCCTTGGGATTCCACTGACAAAGGGCTAAAAGAATATCCACACTAGATACCAGCTAAAGAAAACCAGGAGAACCAAGGGAATGCTAGCATCCCTCTTCTGGTCTTATATATGAGGGTAGGAGAAACTCGGGTTAGAGATCACACCTTCCATCTTAGGCTGCACCAAAACCACTGCTCTATTACTCAACTCCATGCCAGTTTCAGCTGCCCGCTAAGCACGCAGTCAATTGAGTTTCGATTGTTTTCAAATCCACTGCAATGAGCTATCCATCAAATGTGATTTGGTAAGACTTCAGAGTTCTGTCTCTGAAAGCATTAGGATTTGTGAGCTGCTTTCTTTTGTCTTCAAAGAGGCAGTGGTCTGCACGCTGCTTCATTATTTCCTCTCTCAAAGATGTTTTATGCTGTGCCAAACTCATCCTGTCCGGTCCTACTGGAATGTATAGTCCACGGTGGTCTTCCTTTACAGCCTCTGTATATTGGTGGCACTGTTTAACCATCTGGACAAGAAGCTGAACAAGAAGCAGAAGTGTCTTATGGGCTTATGTAGGGAGGGAGGACCATGACGCTCTGCCCTATGGCATTCACATGGCCTCTGGGAAGTTCAGCACAGACTCTCCAGTAAGATATCTATCCTGAACCCAGAGTAGAACAGTAAGTAGTTTTTTTTTAAAACAAACATGGTATTCCCAGGAGTAATTTAATGAAGCTAGAGACTCCTTGATTCAAACCTGCCACAAAGTGGTGAGAAAGACAAGAGGAAGAAGCAGACAGGCTAGCTAATGGTCCCCAAATAAGTTCTCCAGATGGAGCACATTTTTTGGTCTCCCCCAGGCTGTCATCGACATTTCAACATTTAACGTTTCATTTCCTGATTTCTTCTTGCCTGTCACAGAAACTGGACTAAAACTCCCTCTTCACCAAAAGTATCACACACATTTTCTTGCTGTGATTTTTCTTCACTGTGCTCTGAATTGTGGCATATTAAGTAGATCTCGTTGGCAGGGCACAAGCTAATATGACAGAAGGTAAGTGACTTGTGACTTGTCATATGCTGTCAATCAATAGCTTGAAATTCCTATCAAAAAGTGGCCTTGGCTGTTTTTGCTCTTGTGTTCTATCTTGTTCCAATAATCCCCTGGCAAGAAGAGAGAACATCCCTGGAAATGCAAACAATTTCTAAAGATGAGGCTCACTTCTAAATAGAACTAAAAACTTGTTCTTCAGTGTCACCCAGGACATCCGCCTTCATTTTGACACACTTGAATGTTTCCTTCTATACATGAAATACTGTTCTCTAGCAATGTCTTCATGTTCTCCACTGATCTTAGGCCTCTCACGGATATCATGCACCACATTTCCAGCAATGTAGGATGTTACTGTAGGGAGAATGGAAAGGAAATGATCTGACTATCATGAGAGTCTAATTACTCTGGGGTGGAAATGAAAAAGGAAAAGATGGGTGAGGGGAAAAGCTTAAGCTCTGCATCTTCCCACCCCTGATGTCGCTGCGTGGTGCATAGCACAGGGTAGGCAAAGCAAAGGCTATTAGCTACTTTTCTATCTATGAAAAATACTTGATCAAGTGGTTCCCAATGGAGGAGTTAGAGAGAAGACTGAAGGAGCTGAAAGGTTTTGTGGCCCCATGAGGAGAGCAACAATACCAACCAACCAGAGATCCCAGGGTCTAATCCACCAGCCTGGGAGCACATAGGGAGGGACCCATGGCTCCAGCTGTATATGTAGGGGAGAAGGGCCTTGTTGGGCATAGGTGGGAGAAGAGATCCTTGGTCCCATGATGGCTGGATGGGGGAATTTGAGGGTGGGGAGGTGGGAGTGGGGGGGTAGGAGGGGGCACATCCTCATAAAAGCAGGAGGATAGGGGGTTCCTGGGCAGGAGGGGAATGGTAAGGGGATAACATCTGAAATGTAAATAAAATATCCAATAAAAAGAGAAATGTTAGAAAGCTAACCAAGGTGATTAGCGCAATGTGTTCTTTCCAGATCCCTATGCCACTACCCAAATGCAATAAATGATATTTTTTGCACTTGCTGTTACAAAAGAACTAGTGGATTAAAATCATATGCAAAATCATTAAAGCAATTTATAACACCCAAATTACCTGCACCTTCATTTTCTTGCTCTCATTGGTTCAGGATTCAGCCAATTGTTTCTGAATTTTGCTTTAGTGTCAGTTATTCCTAAGTTGAGATTGCATGGTACTGTAGGTATAGTTTTCTCTACATCCAGGTTACCTATCATGAAATGTGCAAGAAGATGCTTATGCAGAATTACTGTAAACACTGTCCTGTGTTTACAAAAAAAAAATGAATGACAATTTTAATATTGTGCATTCTTTGTAAGCATACAGATTCCGAATTATACCAAAAAATGTAATAAAGCATGTACTTGTTACTCATTTACTTTTCTATCACTACAATAGTCAAAGCATCAAAGGCCCTGTACTAAGAGCATAGACCATTGAGAATGGGTATTCCATTCTTTCATACTGTTTTGCAAACTCAACATGAGGCTGTAATATATAGTCCAAGGTGCTTGCTCTCATTTCTCCCAGTGCTTCTGAAGTCATATCAATAGGCAGAGGGAAAGGAAAGACAGAGCCTAGAAACTATCACATCCCATCTGTGTCTATACAACTGGGCTACATGCACTGGCAGACCACAGTAAGCTTCCAAAGAGGTTGGTGAAATGTTTCAGGATATGGCTCTTCCTTCATTAAATATTCTATTATTTAGGGAAAATAGAAGTATTAATCTGGGTGGTAATCAGTAGACTGTCTACTGTGATGTACACTTGAACTTCCTTTGGGTAAGTCTATCTTATTGATTTATTGACAAGTATTGGTATGCATCAGAATCCTCTGTTGAAGATATAGCTGAATTATAAGACTTTATTGTGTTTTTATAAAGTGACATAAGAATTTTGGACTTAGTTAATATGTAGCTTGCTCTTTTAAAGATTTTTAATGAAAAAAGTCTATGTTATAATACGCTGAAGTAGATTGCTTGTTCAGTGTGACTGTTCAGAGGGAAGCTTTTAGAATTAATAGCTATGTGTGGTAAATGCCAGATATTTTAGGTAATAGATATGTTATGGTTCAAGAAATATTTCATCTTCTTTCTATGCCTGTCTCTGACTCTGTCTCTGCCTGTCTGTCTCTGTCTCTGCCTGTCTGTCTTTGTCTCTGTCTCTGTCTCTGTCTCTGTCTCTGTCTCTCTCTCTCTCTCTCTCTCTCTCTCTCTCTCTCTCTCTCTCTCTCTTTCTCTCTCTCTGTGTGTGTGTGTGTGTGTGTGTGTTCACGTGGGTGTATGTGGAGACCAGAAGTCAACTTCCTATATAGTTCACCTTGTTTGGGAGATATAAAATCCCTCAGTGGTCAAAGACCAATGAACAGGATAAGCAAGTTTCAGATAACCACCTGTCTTTGCCTCTCCATTGCTGAGCTTACCCTCATACCTGGCTTTGGGAGGACTGAATTCTGGGGATTAAACTCAAGTCTTCCTGAATATATAGGAAGCATTTTAAGGAGAGAATTGTCTCCCCAACCTCAGATATCAGGTTTCTGAGCAAATAATGCACTCTGTCACCAATTTTAGAAAACATGTAAAGTAATATTTTTATTGTATTCCAATAAAACTTAATAAACAAAAGCACAATGTAGGGTTTTCTTCATGAACTGTAGTTTGTCAAGTCCTAGTATATTAGCTTAAAAGAATAATAGTGTTTTAAAGCCAAAACTTTTGTACCTATTGTTAGAATCCTATTACTGAAAGATTGAATTACTATTGGGTTATATGAGTTTATTTATGACTTCACCAAATGACTAGTTTGAGTAAAAGGAGATCTGGAACATGATGACCACTATAACTTAATCATTGTGGTAATCTAAATTCAAATGACCCTATAGTCACATATATTTTGAATCTTCGATTTCCATCTGATGCACCTTTAGGGAGGATGAAGAGATGTGACCTTGTTGGAAGGCATTTGCTACTGAGAGTGGACTTTGAGGTTTCAAAAGTCCATGTCAGACCTAGTTTCCCTCCCTCCCTTCAACTTATGGATCAGAAGTGAGCCTCTCTGCTACTCTTCCAGCATGCCTGCCTGCCTGCCTGCCCCTGCCTGCCTGCCTGCCTGCCTGCCTGCCTGCCTGCCTGCCGACACCATGCTTCCTGCTGTGATCTTCATGAACTAACCCTCTGCAACTGTAATTTAGCACTAATTAAATGCTTCCTTTTATAAATTGCCTTAGTTATTGCCTTAGTTATGGTGTTTCTTTACAGCAATAGAACAGTAACTAAGACAGTCACAGACTACAAATTAATACAATATGATAATTCTTATTATTCAAGAATGACATTTGAACATTTGAAATAGATCACTTCACATAATCATAGAACATACAGATACAAAGGTATGTTTCAAATATTACCAGACTGTGAAAGTTCTGTTACTAATTTAGTTAAGTAATAAAATGGAGAACAGAAAGCATTAATTATCAGTAAAATCTCTGCCAATTTTAGACTTCTTGGATTTATTGTAAAAAATTTCCTGTAGGGAAGATCTTTGAAAAAGATGAATTATTCTTATCTATGGACATAATATGTCTGGAATAAAGCTAAACATATTTTTGGCTTACATTGTAGTGGAGGAGAGAAGAAAGGAAATGAGGGACAGAGAGGAGATGGAAAATCAAATTGGAATGTGTTGGACTTGCCATACAGAGAATTAAAATCAGATGAGTGATGTCAGAGCACCCTATTTGAAGAAGATACACTTAAACCTACCCATGTAAATTGCAGACACAATTCATGTTTGTACCTGGAGTGATCATAAGGAGGATAATCACTACAGGCAAAGTACCAGCTTATACATATTTAAGACCAAGTACCCAACAAGAAGCAATTTAAGGGTTTGTTTTATTAGTTTTGTTTTGAACACAACATGAACTAGAACAGAGCTGGCATATTTGAGACAGAAAATGGTTCACAATAAATGTGACATCATCCATAGGACTATGCTTGTATCCATCCCACACATACAACTATGATTATGATAGAGTTCTACACAAAATAGATCAGCTCATTCAAAAGTTGGCTAGTTGAAAGGAAACATCAAACCATGCATAGAGAATCGAGAGATCAGAGTTTTCAACAGATGGACAAGCTACTTGGATTTAGCTGCAGTTGTTAGGTACCATTCACACCTGATCATAAAAATTTCAGCTAGAAATCATTGACTCTGAACTGTGTTTTATGTTTTGCAGAGCAGAATGATACACTATATCACAGAGTAGGTAATTATTTCCCTAGATTGTGTTGTATATAGTTTGTTCTGGAATTTAGTCCTGAAATGGTAATGTGCAGCATCACCAGGGCTACCCACAGACACCTTCCTAATGCTGTTTTTGTTCTTCATCCACCTCCATACTTGTTATATATGCTTGTTACTTATTGCTGAGACCAAGTACCCAACAAGAAGCAATTTAAGGGATTATTTCATTAGTTTTGTTTTGAACACAACAGGAACTAAAACAGAGCTAGGACAGTCAGGACTACATAAAAACATAGGCAACAAAACCTGTCTGGAAAAAAAATGACATCATGAAATTTGCGGGCAATTGGATAGATAGATATATATATATATAAAAGACATCATCCAGAGTAAAATATCTCAGACTCAAAAAGACAAATATAGTATGCATTCACTTATAAGTGGCTATTAGTAACTAAGTAAATGATAGCCAGGCTACTATCTGTAGATACAGAGGTTAAGTCAAAGGGAGGAGTCTAGACGGGATGCATGGATTTCCCTGGGAAAGAGAAAAACTAGATTTTTAAAATGTACTTCATTGGTGGGGCACAGAGGTGTTGAGGGTGGGTATGGATGAGAACTAGTTGAGAGCAGGGGTTGGGTAGGGTGGGTATCAATCAGGTGTTAAGTTTGGGGGAGGTAAGGGATGGAGGGAGAAGGGATGTAGAAAGATATGGCTGGAATTGGAACACATTTGGGGATAGTGTGTAAAAATAGTGCAGTGCAAACTTCCTGGAATCTCTGAAGGTGATTTTGATGATGACTCCTAGTAATGGGGGATATGACGTCTCAACAACCAATAGCTTGTCACCAGGCAAGGCTTCCAATGGCTGGACTGGATTGCATCCAACTGAGCTGTTGGCCAAGGGGATCCCTTGGAAATCCTCAAGTAACTCAAGCTATTTCTAAGAAAAATAGTTGCTCTTTACAAACTGATAGTGGAGTCCAGTTTCTAAGAATAACATTCACACAACTCATTAAACATAGATAAGTTGAGCTGGTACCTACATTGGACCTTCACCCCTATATTCTACTCTCTTTGGAGCAGGAAGGTATTTCTGTAGGATGCTGAAAGAGATACATGGAAACCAATACACCCATAAAACCTTTGACCTATATAATCTGTCCTGCCTGCAAAGCATGCTAGGGAAGTGGTGTCACAAAACTTGTGGGAGTAGTCAACCAATGTCTGATTTGACTTAAGATATACTCAATGGGTAGGGATCTATAACTAAAACTGCTTAAGTAAACAAGAAACAAAAATGAGATATCCCAGAGACTTATGAAAAAAACCAAACACTACTAGTCTAAAGAAAAAAATCAATAAAATGCTTCCTAATGATATTCTGCTGTACTTATATATCAGTACCTTATTCAGTCATCATCAGAGAGGCTTCTTCTGGCAACAGATTGGAATAGATTCAGAGACCCACAGAAAGACATTATGTGGGAAGAAAGTCAAAATTGGAGGTCTCCATCAACTTCTTCCCCTGAGAGTTCAGAGAATCTCATGGAAGAGGAGGCAGAAAGACTGTAAGAGACAGAGGGGATGAGGGACCAGGAGAACAGGCCCTCTGAATCAACAAAGCCAGGCATATATGAGCTCACAGAGACTGAAGTAGCAAGCACAGGGTCTACATGGATCTACACCAGGCCTTTTGTGTACACACACACACACACACACACGCATGCACATAAATTATATATATGTATTACAATAGCTACTAGCTTAGTGTTTTTATGGAACTCCTGATTTTAGAAGGAATGAGTCTCTGACTCTTGTGCCTGCTCTTGAGATTCTTTTCATCCTGTTCTGTTGCCATATCTAACTTCAATAGTATAGTTTCAATTCATCTTATTATATTTTATTTTGTCCTGTTTAGTTGTTATTTCTTAGAAGTCTGTTCTTTTCTAATGAGAGACAGAAGGGAATGGATCTAAAAGGGAGGTATTCTGGGGAGTAGCTGAGAGGAATGGAAGAAATTATAATCAGTATATATCATATGCGAAAGGAATCCATTTTCAATGAGAAAAATTCATTTCTTATGCTTTACATATGTAAAACTACCACCCTGAGTACTTAGAGAACTGAGTCTCTTGGAGAAGGCTCCCTGCTGGCCAAGAAGGTTTGTTATATTATACAAGAAGAAATGCACAGTATTTGAGACATAATATATGGGGGTTGGGGGTATTAAGTCATTACCATATCTGAAGCTTTACTAAGTGACATAACATTTGAAGAACAAGTTTTGTTTTGTCTTTCTTCTGTTGCACTAAATGATTTGTTTTTATTTTATAATTAAAAATGTAAGTATGTGCACATGAGACCAGAGGCACTGGATTCCCTGGAGCCGGAGACACAGGTGGCTGTGAGCTATGTGACATGGGTCCTGGAAACAGAACTTGGGTCCTCTGGAAGAGTGGTGCATGCTCTTAACCCCTGAGCCATCTCTCAAGTCCTATTTTCTTTCTTTTTCTCACACTGAGTTCTAGATCTCTATAGAATTCCATGTAAAAACCTAGAGTTTGTAAGTCTAGGGTTACTGGAAAAGTTCAGAGGTAAAAGTTTTGATGTCATTGGAACCTACATAATATTTCCTCCATGAAGCTGGTTATAGTTAAAGAAAGGAAGCTCAAGAGTGACATCAGACTTAGGAGTTAGAGTAAAAAACAAAGCCAGAGAAAAGCCTGGAAAACATCATTCCAGGAGGAAGGAGAAAAAACCAAAAGTGAATAGTATCACCAAGGGTGAATCCTAAAGCAAGTTCACATCTGAGATTTTTAAAACACACATTACCCCATGGGGTTCTTTGGGAGACAAAGCTCCTGAGATAAAATATAAGACTGACTCTCTCTGTCTCTCTGTCTCTGTCTCTGTCTCTGTCTCTCTCTCCATATATATGAAAAGAGAGATTATGTATAATCTTGATACTTTATCTGTACATGCATATATATGCATATATATATATATATGTGTGTGTGTGTGTGTGTGTGTGTGTGTGTGTGTGTGTGCGTGTGTGTGTGCGTGTGTGTGTGTTCAGTAGACTGCACACCTTTGTTTTCTGCAGTCCTTTTATCAAGGGATTAATGAGTGAGTTAAAAAATTTGGACTTTTTAAAAATTGTTTTTATTTGATATTTTATTTATTTACAATACAAAGGTCATCCCCTTTCCCCATTTCCCCTCCCTAGAACACCCTATCTCATCTCCCCTCCTCCTTTATACCATTTTGATTACATGCAACTATTAAAGTCAGTTCTAGGTTGAGGGTCTATCAACACAATAGATGCAAATAGTCAAGGAACAAGCAATATAATAAACACAAATAGTCAAAGAAAAAAGCAAGACATTAAATCCAATTACATTAACACTCCATGATCACTGTTTCTAAGGGCTTGGATGACCAAAGTATGTGAGCCTACTTCCCTGTCCTAGCCCAAAGTCATTTTCATGTCTGCAGCCTACTTCCTCGTTCTACCCTAAAATTTAGACTCCTGCCTGAGATTACTTTTTTGTTCTAGCCTAAGATTTAGATTCCTACCTGAAACTACTTCTTTGTTCTAGCCTAATGTCAGATTCCTGCCCGAAGCCTACTTCCTTGTCCTTGGCCAATGTCATCTTCCTGCTAAGCAGCCCATTTCCCTGTCCTTGGCCAATGTCAGATTCTTGCTAAACAGCCCCCAAGGCTCTCCACCTCTCTTCTTTTTTTATTTCATTAACAAGACTGAGCCTATCTTAGGTCATTCTGACAAGAATGCCTTCCTTACCCATCATGGAATATGCATTATTAAAAGCAATGCACTTATGTTTTAAGTTGGTAAGGCTCTGTGAAAAATTTTACCCATCCTTGGCTTGCCAACCTGTTAAATTAATAACTCTATCTTGGGGTCTATTTTCAGGATTAAGCCATGTAGTTGGCTGCCAACATGTTGGTGTTGTTGAAGAAAAGCTTTAACACAATGGGCAGGAATAAAAGTATTCCCAGGACTAAAAGAGCTAGCATGATCAAGCTATATATGGCATTTTTGAAGTTTGACCAAAATAGATATACTGACTTCAGGCCATGGGTAATTTTATCTGCAGTATCTACCACATCAACGCTAAGCAGAACAGCATTCTTGAAATTCATAAGCTTCCTATATATTGTTAAAACATCCAGAGAGGTGTTATAATTATGCCAAATACACTGCATGTGTCATTAAACTTCTTCCTAATTATAATGACTACCATTGTAAATTGTAGAACTAACATGAATCCAATGGTATTTGGCATGACACTCAAGATGGTTCCTTACTCTTAAATTCTGAACCTCCTTCCAGTAATTTGAATAGGATAAAGAGCATCAATCCATTCTTCCAAATGTCTATCTAAATCCTCTTGTATATTCAACACATTAGTAACATTTTTTGCTAAATGAGTAACAAAAGTAGCTGTCTTAACTTCTTGTGTCATAGCAATTGCAGAAGCAGTGGTACTAGCAATTAATGTAATTAAAGCTGTTATACCAGCAATAATCAAACCTATTACCCTCTTGCTTCTGCTTAAAGCCTGACTCATTTCTTCTAGTACTTGCAAGCTATTTTTTGAATACCAAGGTTCTGTGATACTCAAGGCACTAAAAAGCTGGTTGATAGGAGCTGTTTTTTTTAATTCATTTTACTTTGTTCATTCAAAGATATCAAAATAAGCAGATTACAGGAAGTAATTAGTAAAAAGCAAGGTTCATGTTTCTCTCTCACTCTCAAATGAAAGAATCCATGATGGCTACTCTGCCTTTCTGTTTCTCTTATGACAGATGAGAGATTAAGGGAGCCTTGTCAATTTTTTAAAAGAGAACAATACCAAAATTACACACACTTCTTTTTATTTTCCATTGCTGAAATGGCCATCCCTCTAGCAGCAAAGGAGGCTGTGAAACATAGTACAGTTACTAGAAAACCAAATGTCCCAGTAGAATTACTATGTAGTTTGGGTCAGGAGCTTCTATTTTGAGGGCAAGATCAGATGATAATAAAGAACAATAATAACCTGCACCATAATGTCCAATGCAATATTTAGAGTTCTCAGTCATACTGTAGATGGCAAGATGAAAGTACAAGAAGAGATTGACCCATTATCTTGTATCTTATTTTTAAAAATCATGAGTACTTGTGTACATGTGTATTCATTTGTATGTGGTATATATGCATGAATACCAGAAAAAGAATCTCAGATGTTACCTTCTGGAATGCTCTACACCCTCTTTTGAGACAGGGTGTCTTATTGGTCTAGAACCCACCAATCAGGCTAGTAATGCCCAGGCAGCTTTGTACCTTGCCTTCTAAAACATGGACTTACAAGTGTGCACCACTATGCTGGCCTGCTGCCATTTTACAGGGGTTTTAAGGTAGAAATCAGGTAAGACAAGCAGTTTGTTATCTCAATCATATTCCGGTACCACAACACTTTTATTTTTTCTACTGATTGACTGACCTTCATCCTCAAATGTCCTTTAATACTTATAATATCATACAACTTCTTCCCAAAGTTCTGGACATCTCCATGCCCAGAAATGACATGTTCCTTCACTTGCAGTCAGCTTGGAATCCGATAAGAGCCTCCCACTATTCAAGGAAGAAGTTTTAACCAGTTGAGGTATCCAGCTAAATAACTTGAATAATTTAGTGCTTCTGTGTTGATTTTCATTCTGCTAATTTTTCACTAACAAACACTCATGCTGGCCATTGGCATACCTTCTAAAGAAGATCAAACACCTGTAAAGTAGAAAAATTCCTCTAAGTTTAATATCCAAGAAATAAATGAATGATGATTACATCTTGGAGGTATGTACACTGACAAAATGCCATAAGTTAAAATTAATATTTAACAAAGAGTTATTATACAAGTAAGTTATTCAAAATATTCTATCTTGGAATATGCATTGTTATCTGGGTATGCCTTTTAAGACAACAATAATTAAGTTGATAACCGAATAAAAACAAATTAGGAATTAGAAGGATGAATTCAAGAAAAGTCTTTCTATACTTAACTAGGTTGCTTTTGGTCTTCAATCTTCTCTCAGAATTTTAAGAAAGTAATAATAAGAAATCTAATAAAGGTTATATTTAGGTGTCTAGTCAACAAGGGTGGGGTTTAATATTTCATCTTTACGGTTAACTTCACTGGATTTAAAGTCACCCAAGAAATAAACCTCTGAAAGTGACTAAGAGGGATTATTTAGAGCAGTGGTTCTCAAGCTGTGTGTCACATCCTTCTTAGAGGTCAAAAGACCCCTTCACAGGGTTGCCTATCAGATATCCTACAAATCAGATATTCACATTATGATTTATAAAAGTAGCAAAATTATACTTATGAACTAGCAACAAAATAATGTTATGGTTGGAGGTCATACATCATGAGAAACTGTATTAAAGGGTCTCAGCATTAGGGAGGTTGAGAAACACTGATCTAGAGATTAAGTTAATTGAAGTGAGAAGCCCCTTTCTAAGTGACATGCAGCACCATATCATAAGCTTAAGGCTCAGGATGCATAGATGCAAGAAAGTGAGCTGAGCATCAACATTCGTCTTTCTCTGCTTCCCGACTGTGGACTCAGTGGGATCTACTGCCTCAAGCTCCTGCCACCATGCCCTCTCTTCCGCAATGGACTGTATCCTCCATTCATTAGCCAAGGTAAATCCCTCCTTCCTTAAGCTTACTTTGTCAGGCACTGCTATCACAGCAAGATGAATGGTAACTTACAACGCATCTACAAAACAACTACTGCACCCAAGGCTTTAGAGAATATTGCAGAAGAAAGAGGCAGAAAGATTGGAAGAGCCAGAGGGTCAGAGAGCTTGCTGCGAAACTGTGCCTCCTAGTAATGCCAGAAGCTACACTCATAAAATCTCACCAACATGACTGCCTACACATGGGTTGGACATGCCAAAGTGCACAGGGGAACTCACTAGGCTTCAATTCTAAACAAGGAACTACAGCCAACTAAGCAATGCTGAGAGTGGGAGAAATAGTCTTTGTCAGGGAAGAGAGCACCACCTGGTTATCCAATACCAAATGATCAGCCTGAAAACATACAAGTGAGTAACCTTATACAGACTGGGCATGTTATATTTACATATTTATATGGCCTCTTCTTTCATTGTTATTATATGCATATATATTGTATAGCTATATATTATAGGTGTGTATTATGTTATATATTATATTATTTGTATATGCATATTATACATATATGTACATATTATATATGCATGTAATAACAGTTAATGAAATAGCAGGACAAAGTTTAGAAAAGAGCAAGGAGAGGTATATGGGTGGATTTGAAGAGAAGAACATAAATAATCTCAAAATAAAAGAAACTTAGAAAAGAGTAAGAGTAACTGATCAAGTTGAATCTAGGGGAGATCAGTCATCCTGCAAATGAGAGGTGAAATTAAAAGCAAGGGGAGAACTGACAAGGTGTCACTTTACAGCTCCAGTATCTAGCAAGTTGAGATGGTCCTATGTCAGCACACATGTCATTTCTAAGGAAATAGAACAATTTCTTTAACACATTGATTTTTGTTTGTGTAGCACATATTGTCTTTAATGTTATTGGACTAAACATCATTCTAGAAAATAAGCCTCCTTACATTTCTAGCTTGCATGTGAAGATTATTGTGAACATTAGTGATGATAATCTCGTATTTCTCTTAGAAACGGTTAGTGTTTTCAGACTTGTTTCAAGTTCAGGGTCACTCCGGTGCTTCGGATACTCACTGGGGGAAAAGAGAAGTGAAAGCTTCATAAAGAAAAGCTTTTACTTAACCGTCCAGCTCCCTCCGTCTTCTGGTTTCTCAGCTCTTCCTTGGACAGTTAAGAAGACTTGACATTTTAAGAGCTGCTTTGAAAACAAAGATTCAGAAGGCTTCATGTGCCATGTTCTCTTGTAGGATGCCAATGTGCTCAGACAGCAGGGGCAAGATGCCCCCTCCAGTGTGGAACACAGCAGCTGGGCCTCAGCTGGAGGATAATGAGCAAAGGATAAAGGCTCAGAAGAGGAAGTGAAATGCAATCAATGATCAGACTAGACCTCAAGAGCAGCAGGAGGTGGCTGAGACTTCATGGGCAGTAGGAGGTGGCAGGAGGACACAACGGGATGTTGTGACATTCAGAGGGCATCAGTCTTACCACTTTGCCAAGGGCAGAAAGAAAACTTCTGTTTTACAGCCTCTGGTCTTCTCTAGTTAGGAACTGAGTTTTTCTAATCAGAACCAACCAACCTGGGGCACACAGCTAAAGACCATAGAGCATCATTTTGTGAAGTTGCATGAGGAAGAAGCAGGGTTTCTCTGCCATGGCTTGGGGTAGAGGTTTCCTGCCTCTGGTGGTAGAAGCAGAAGAGTGATTTTATCCATGTAGCATGTGGGGTACTAAAAATGTCTCTAGAACAAGGGTGCCAGGACCCTCACTTCTAGGTTTGTTTTTAGGATTTATTTATTTTAATTTTACATGTATAGATGTTTACTGCATATGTATCTGTGTGCAGTATACCCGCTGTATAAGATCCTCTGGAACTGGAGTTAAAGACAGTTGTCAGCTGTTATATGAATTCTGGGACTCGAACCTGAGTCCTATGGAAGAACAGTCAGTGCTCTTGATGGCTGAGCCATCTCTCCAGCCCCAAGAACCATCACTAACTGTGTGAGAATTAAGCAGAGTAGTCATTTCCTGATACTCAATATTTTCCCGGAGAATTTGCCTCACACCTGTAAGATTACAACACTGTTTCTAGTGTTCTCGTTTTTGACCTTTTTACTAATTCCCCTTAAATTACCTCCATCCATAAATGAGGGTGGAGACTCCAAGGAAGTCTGTAGCTGCTGGGTTTTTTATTGTTGGTTTTGTTTGTTTGTTTTTGTTTGTTTGTTTTAATTTGAAAAAAATAAATGGGCAAATAAGCCATTGAAGTTTAACTCAACCCTGGGATCTAGTCCCAAAGTGCACATAAGCATGTATGAGCACACATGCCATGATAGGAAAAACTGAGATCCCAACAGTGAGCCCAAGGGAGGATGTACTCGCTGTATGTGCATCACAGGTACGACCAGCACATGCATAGTCCAGTCATCTCCCTCAAACATCCTATGTCCTTTTTTTTTTTTTTTTTTTAAAAAAATGTATCTTCCTATAAGGTGACTTTTCAGGGACATTCATAGTGAGTCCTTTGGGTGAAGAATGCCCTCCTTCCGTGTGACAGAGAAAGGATTCTTGCCTCAGCAGCCTCATTTCAGGCTCCATTCTGAACAGACATAAGTCCAGCTAGCCTTAAGAGCCCATGAATGTCACCATCTCTCAGTTAAGAGGCAGCCATTGCTTCAGGCTTGGGGCAGGGCATTAAATAGATGACTGGCAATCAGCCCTTCAAATGTGTGTTGAAGGTTGTCTGCTGCTGCTGCTATATATTCAAATGCTAAATACTGGCCCCCAAGGTCTGGGTGGCCCCAAACTAGAAGATTCTCACATATAGCAAGTAATGCTATGTAAACTCTGCTCCCCAATTTGAAGTTAATTGGTTAATAAAAGTCTAGAGCCTGTGATTGGGAAGTATGGAAAGGCAGGTCTTGAGTATTGAGTGAAGGGTCTAAGAGAGACCAGGAGGAAAAGAGGAGAAGGAGAAGGGAGATGAAGGCAGGGGGAGGAGGCCACCATGAGAGGAGATGGAGCATGAGGGCAAGGCCAGGAGAAACAGCAGGTAACAAGGGACATATGGCTGGATGTAAATTAGAATAGCTTTAAATCATATCCAATCTAGGTTTAGAACTTATAAATAAAATACCAGGTTATGCGTTTTTTATACAGGCTAGCTAGAGAATAAATAACTCCTTATACACATGAAAAATGCCTTTGTGTAGAAGCCTGCCCTCTGTGGAAACCTTTCTGACATTAGTCACATCTTGTACTTCCTTGAAATTGGATTTAAAGATGATAACTAACATTTTATGAAGCATTGCTATGTGTGAAGAAGTGTTCTTGGAATTTTCTGAACATTAACATTTGTTCTCACTCCCCAGATTTTTCCATGTGATAATTTTTTTAACATATATTTCATAATCTGAGACTTCCTGAGGTTAGCTTCAAGCATAAGCAGAGGGAGAACTCAAATCTACGGCAGCCTGAATTCAGCTTAAATTACACTGTACAGGAACGGCCTTTGCTTGTGGAGTCAGCTAATCACTGGAATTGTCCCACCACTGCTTTCGTTTCATGAATTGTGAAGCCACTGGCTCCTATGTGAATTTTTCAAGCCACAAATAAGAATAGCTTAGAGACTAAAAGACAAGTCTTTTTAGATTCCTGGGTTATAGTTCAGAAATGTTCACAAGGAGAGATGGAGGGAATAATCTATGGAAATGTGTTATCAGATCTAGTATAGGAAGAACCTAGTCTTTGAGAGATCCAAGTAGCAGATCTATTTGCACATGGGCCTTTTTTTGTTCATTTACCTAATAACGATTGTCCCTTGCATTCTTCATTCCAGAGAAAAATCTTATAGCAGAAGAACTGCTATGCCCTTCTGCTCCAAGCAGAGTGATAAGCTCATCGCTAATGTTTATGAGTCCTACCTCAATAGCAGGTATAAAAGATTATTTCCTATTGTATTTTAACTCCCAATTTGCACAGCGAATGCAATGCATCCATCAATACCTCAAAATGAATGACAAATTCATGATTTGAATGAGTGTGTCTGGTATCACATAGGCTAATGAAGAAAGACAGAATTCAAACCAACATGTATGAGACCCCAAAATTCTCTTTTGTTCTTTGACAGCACAATGATTCTAGCCTTGAGTTTTGAAAAGTTGATACAGCTGCAGAAAATCTAGAAGATTCAGGAAGTGCTTTGATGGAGACTGGAGGGTCCTTTTCCACAGAAACTCTAATGATGGCACATAAAAGCAATGACTATAAGCAGGGAAGTGTACACTTGTGCATCTTTCTGGAGATCCTGCAAGAGTAATTAGGCCATCTTGCATCAGAAGTGATAATACAGTAAATGTACCTCTCACCATCCCAGGTCGTTCTGAAGGGATGTTGAAAGAGAAATACTTGATTGCTGAAATTAAAAGAAGCAATCATCATGCTTATATGGGAGACTGACAATTCACATGATTATTTAACATTGTTAGTGGCTGCAATTTGTTAGGGGATTTAACCAAGAGGTGGAAGCTAAATCTATTGCTGAAGTCACCGTGCACTACAGAAATAGAGCCCAGAGGCCCCTGAGAAGGAATAGACTTGAATGATTCCTCAATAATGATTAGCTTTTTATAGTACCAGAAGATGCCATGCAAGCTCCCAAAGGAGCAAGATAGCCAATAGACTTTCCCAACTGTAATACCTATGAACTTGGCACAGTAACCCTAAGGATGCAGTAGCCACAGTTACCTTGTTGGTAACCAACATCTATCTCTCTAGCAGGATTTAAGACCTGCTCAATAAAGGAAATACCATGTCTGGTACTGGAAATCTAGCTAAACTAATCAGTGCTAGTGAAATCATAGTTACTGGAGGAGAATCTACAACCATTAATTTACTAAAACAGTACAATCTCTAACAAGAAACAAGAAACATTTGCCATATACCCACAAATAAGTGTAGTCTTCGCCCTTTATCAAGGGAATTTCTCTTTGCAACAGACAGAGATCCCCATAGAAAACCACAACCAATCATTATGCAGTATTGCAGAGCCCAATCCCAATGTGTACATCTGCAAAACACTCTCTAATCTAAGGCTCAGGGAACACTGCGGAAGATGAGGTAGAAAGACAGCAAGAGTGATGGGAGCAGGGACTTTGCTGTAAGACTGTGTCTCCTATTAACATCAGGAAGTATATTTACAATGTCTCACCAATGTGGCCATCTGAATGTCAGCTAAATAAGGTCGATACTAACAAACCTGTTAAAGTCAATGGGGAAAAGCCCATGAGGCCTCAAACATACACAAAGAACTACAGGTAACTGAGTAAATCTGGGAGTAAAAGAGGTGGCCCTCCCCAGTATCAAAATAAGAATACACACTCAGGTAATATTATGTGGACTCAATGGGTTATATACAAAGGTATGTGTAAAGATAAGAGGAAATGTAATTAAAAGAGAATCTCAAAAATTATGTCAGAGATATACTTTTAAAATTACTTTTTTTAATCATTAAATCTTGAAAAACTGTTAAAAAAAATCTCTTGGAGAAAGGCTGGAGATGGCTCAATGGTTAAGAGTCCTTGTGAGTCTTGAAAAGGATCAGTGTTCAATCCCTAGTAGCCATGTAACCATGTAACTGCTTGTAACCAAAGCTTCAGGGGATCTGATGTCTTCTTTTGACCTCTGTGAGCACCTTAATCCATGTGCAAATGACTACAAATAGGCACACCCATACGTATAATATAAAATAAAAAGTAAAACTTTATATTTACATTGTCAGTATCAAAACAACTGGATGTAATTGAGTCAAGAATTGATCTCAAGTTTGTCTGACTTCAAAGTCAAATTTCATCTGGATTATACTAGATTTCTCTGCTACTGTAAGTATTCAATAAATAATGTCAGAAATAAACTCAATGGTACAGCCTCATTAATAAGACTTCCTTTTAGAGAAGTAAATGCCTAAATAAGTACATTTTTGTATAATGGCAAATTTCACTTAAAATATTTATTTAGGTTTACTCTATATCCTTACTATGAGTCATTTTACTGTACAAAGAACTAAAAAATTAGTAAAATCTTTTGCATAAAAGGTATATTACTTTCTCTTTCAAATGTGGCAGACAGTTGTGCTTGACACATTACACTAGATTACCCAATGTGTTATGTTAGGACATGAAATCCATTGTTCCAGACTCTTCTGAATTTCAGTGTTTCCAGTGAGAAATCATTGTTATTCTGATAGGTTTTCCTCTATATGTGACTTATGGTTTTTTTTCTTACTATTGTAATGTAATCTTTCTTTGTTCTGTATATTTAGTATTTTACTCTAATATGTTGTGGAGAGTTTCTTTTCTGGTCTTATTTGGTAATCTAGGTGCTTCTTTTATCTGATGAGTGTGTCTTCCCTTTGCAAAAAAATTTCCTCTACAATATTGTTGAAGATCTAATGTATATCATTGACCTGGGATTCTTTTCCCTTACCTATTTTTAATTAATTATTTTTTATCTTATGTTCATCAGTGTTTTGCCTGCATGTATAATGGTATCAGAAGCTTTGGAACAAAAGTTACAGACAGTTGTGAGCTGCCATACGGGTCCTCTGGAAGAGCCATCTCTGCAACACTGTTTCGTTATCTAGTTTTAAAATTCAAATTTTTATTTCTTTTATGGTGTTCCAAGTTTCTTATATGTGTCTTTTCTGTTTTTTAATCTTTCATATTCTTTGCTTATTTTATCTAGATCCTCTACTTTATCTTCCAGTCCTGATATTCAGTCCTTTGCTTGATACATTTATCTGTAAGGCTTTCCCTTATTTTTTTTTTTTCTAGTTTTATCACTGAGTTTTTCAATTCTACTTTCTTGTGTCTTCTTCAATGTTCCCTCTTTATTGAATTTGATTTCACATGATATTATCTTCATCATTTGTCTTCTTCATCAGCCTTATGTTTGTGTTTTGTTGAACATCTCTGAGACATTTTTCCTCTTTAAGTTCATTAAGCTGTTTGTGTCTTCTTTAAACTCCTTGGCATCTTTGATGAAGTTTATGATTGTATGTCTTGCTTGCTAGGTTACTTTACTCTTATAGAGCTAAGTGCCTGAACTAGGGAATGGTGCCACCCAGAGTAGGCTGTCTTCCTACATCAATTTACATTTAAGACAATCCACCATAGACATGCCCCCAAGTCAGTCTAGTTAGTTTCTAATTAAGATTTTTTTTCCCCTGGTGATTTTAGCTAATGCCAGATTGACAGTTAGATGGTGAAACAGAGATTAGACATAAGAATTGTATATCCAGACCATCAGTGTTTACATTGAAGGTAGGAATTGGAGAATGATTATTTTGCCAGATATTGTTGTAATTTCTTTCTTTAAACTTTTAAATTGGTTTAATAGAATCATTCCACTTCCAATGTTTTTGTGACCAAGTAGTGAGTTGCTGCAAAATGCAAAATGCAAAAGACATCATTATGTTGTAATCAATATACAATCAGTACATTAATCATTTTAATTGTTTCACATAGGCATATCTGGCAAATGGTAGGTATTATTTAACTATCATGGATTTTTTTCATGCTGATCAGGGCCTAGAAAATACTTATTATGTATTCCCTGAATGAATATAATACAGTCTATATGTAATTAGTAGGTGAGTTTTGATACTAGGAAAGGGTATATAGAATTACAAGATCAAAATTTTGTCATGATAGGTATTGTTTGGAAACTGAGTATCTTGCTTTTTTTTAACATTGGAACTCAAAGGCAAAAACACATGCACATAACACAATCATAGTCAATATGACTGGGAGAGATGGCCAGACCCAAATTTCCCTTCTGTAATTCCTTGATAAAGTCCTTATTTGTACCAGCTTCCCAAGGGGACAGGCTTCCAATAAGGGATTAAACCCAGCTTATATCTAATTACAGACCAACTGTTCTACCTTTGTTTCCAAGCATGTTTCTAAATTTCTTGTAATTAAATTTCCCCTTCAAGAAAGTTTGCTTGGTTGCACACAGAACTCATAGTGAGACATATCTGAAGCCAGAGGTCCCTGCTGTACAAAACGGTTATGGCACGGTGAAGGGGCCACATGATCCTAGTTCCCCTACCATCTCTCCTATCTCTTGGTAACCAAGATGTGTCAATTGCCAGGGATCCTCTGGCAGAGCGAGATGGCAATGTGAAGTTGTAAACAACTTTTATAGGCTGGCTCCATGATTTACGGTAGAAGTTAACATGACTGTTCAGTTCTTCTTCCCAGCCCCATGCTCCTAGAAATAAGTCTCAGACTCAAAATATATATTTACTTGGTCATATAGCTAGGTTCTTCTCTGATAGGAATCATGACTTAATTTTATTTTAATCTACATTCTTCTGTGTGGCTAGCTACCTGTGCTTAGACACCATGTGTTCATCTCCTCACATTTTCAAGGGTGAATGTATTTTGCATGGCTCTATCCCAGAATTCTCTTTGCCTCAGTGATGTCCAACCTTCTATATCCTACCTAAGCCACACTCAATATGCTTGTTAATTGACAGGTGATGCACCCATAAAATATACAAGATATTCTCTCTGAAACTCATATTTTTGCTTGTTTATTTTGTAATGTATTTTTTCATGGATAACCCCAGTTATCAATCTAAAGCATAGATGCAGCCTGGTCTAGTAAAACAAGCAAACAAAACCAAACAAAGAAAAGTAAAAGTTTGCTAAAGCAGATAGGCTCGTGGAAAAATCACCTTCTACTTGTTGCTCTGGTGTCTCTGGAAACCTAGGGGGAAAAAAAAACATGTCAAAATCCATCACCACATCATAATTACAGACTGAGACACTGAGAATGAAAAATAATTTTATGTCACTTTTTTCATATGCACAAATCTTTAACAGATATGTTTTGAAATACATGATGAGGAATATTGACAAAACACCGGGCAAGGCCTTCTATATAGTTTTCTATGCCACTGGTCACTGTATTGGGAAGACATTTGGATGTTTTCTATAGCTCTTTTGACGAATGAGGCTGCAAAGCACCACACCCAGTAGGGCTGTAAATATTGAATGAGATGCAGCTAGGACAACACTTTTTCAACAGTGGTTGTAAATATATATTATACTATCATATAGTAATATAAAGTGCAGCTATGAAGTATAAATAAAAATTCATCATGTTATGGGCAGCTTAAAAGATAAGGGTGGTTCTCTAGCTCTGATCAATCCCAAGTCTTCATTCCCCTTTCCTGAATAAAGGCAAGACAACCTCATCCAATCATGGCTCATTTAGGTAGCATTCCCATTCTGGACAGGAAAGGACAGTCCCCAAGAAAGGAGGGCCAACGGCTAAGTCATTTGTGTACTTTTGACTTGCGAGACTGATAACCATCTCAAACAAGAGGCTGGCGGGACTCTTTGTTAGCCAGCAGCCTACTTACATTCTGCTTTTACTGGAATTAACAACAGTGCATTCCTAGTGGTTGATAAAGAAACCAGTGTAACTTGAGCACAGTCTCTTGTATTTGCCAGCCTTGCTAGATGATCACCAGTGACTTTTTTCTACCCCCCAGTTCTTCAGCTCAGTCAACAAGGCACACATCAAGCTGCTGAGCTCCGATACCACACTTTCATGAGTGTGGGAGGGGCCTGGGGCCAAGTTCTAAACCAAGTTTAGCTGGTAATTTCACTATAAATTGCTGAAAGCGTTGAACCTTCTGGGGACAGATTTACTAGCTCTCTATTCCTCTTCTCCTTCCCCTGGGGTAGTAGAATTCAGTTTGATAGTCGGCTGGGAAGGTAGGCTGGAAGACATGTGCTATGTGTTGGGGGATTTTAAAAAGTATTTCGCACTTGTGATTTGGAAATCTGTGATTCATGTTTTTAAATGGGTGTGATGTGTACAAGGTAAGTCAGGCTTTGGTTTTACTTGCAGGGCTGGACGTGGTGGGCACAGCTACCTTCTCCATAACCAATGGACTGTAACAATCATAATGACATGGTCAAGCTCCATCCAGAGTCAATCCATCTTGAGAAAATATTCAGAGCTCCACGGAGAGCTCATTCAGAGGCTCCAGCCAGAGGATCTATCCTGTACTCCGTCGAGAGTTTTATCTAGGGTTTTATCACAAGGCTCATTCCATTCTGAGACTCTATCTGGAGCTTCATTCAGACCTCTCTCAGAGGCTCTGTCTGGAGTCTCCATCCACAGCTCCGTACAGAGGCTCTGTCTTGAGACTCTGTCTGGAGTTCATTTATATACTCCATCCAGAGGTTCCACACAACTGGCTTTCTATGCTTACAAATCCATCTTCCATGCACTATCTAGACCTTTGCATGATGGGTATAAGTTAATGCTTGTGCTTTATTTTTCCCTTTAAAGAGCCAAATAGGCTTCATGTAAATATGGTAAGCTCTACTAAACAGACTTTTTGACACCAGTGGCCAGGGAGTTGGGTGGACCCTGAAAGCACAAAGAAATAGTCTCTTCTCTGGGTCTGAAGTTGGAATGCTCAGAAAGGCTCTCCCATTAAGAAATGAGTAATCACCCTGATTTGGGTATTGCTGTTTCTTAAAGCAGTGCTATGAAGAATCTCAGGTCACAGTGTAGCCTCAGTGTGGGGGTGGGGTTCCTGGCAGGCCAGGTTCTTTTGGCTGACTCACTCTATGGCTTTTGGCAACTTAACTCTGAACTTCTGTATTGCAGTTTACTTGTCTGTAATGTGGATCGTAATAACTCCTCATAAGGTTGCCACACAAATACAATGTGCTAACATCTTTGCTCATTTTTAAGTGATTAACAGTGTGATCCATGCAAGCACACAAGTAGCAGGTATTTACTAAGTATTCACTAGGTACGATGTGTGTGCATTTTTCAAAGAGTACTCAAACAGCTCGCATTCTTTCCAGTGATTGTCTTTGGCTCTTGTCTTCTTCTGTATTCTTTTTAGGTTTTATTTTGAGGCAGAGTCTCACTCTGCAGTTCCACATGGCCTGAGCACTAGTGTTGGAGGCACAAACCACTATACCCTTTTCACATCCCTCCTTGCATGGATGAAGGGCCACACAGGCAACACAATGGACTTTTGCCCTTTCAGCCTGAGGAACTATGTCACTGTGGCATGGAAGGCTCCCCAGCTTGTATGGTTTCTGCTTTGCATATCTCTCGATGGATAAAAGATGTGGGCTGATGTTTCTCTCTTCTGTCCTCACCCCACCCTTTCCTTCAGTCTAGCAGTTCTAAGTGGGATGAACTGCATCCCCAGAACCTCTTCCATCAGGGTGGAGCTGCAAATCTTGACATTTATTACAAACATCTGTATCTTTTTCCGGTTTGTTTTGTTGTTAATTTGTCAAGTTCTCCAAACTTATACTTTATATTTGGGTCAGGATGGAGGGATCTTATTCCTGTGAAAACTACATGAGACCATTGGGATCCCCACTGCTCACAACTCTGGAGATTCTCTTCATAATTTTCATTCTACTTGTTCAACATTTTTTAAGGACATATGAGCAAAACAAGTCCCAATACTCACATTTGCCTGACCTTGAATCCTGGAACTTTCTGATCTGGCTTTTTTTCATAAACGAAGAGAAATTACAATAAGTATTCCAAATCTCCAGGCTGAATATGCATAAGCTGGGTAAGTCATAACTCTTTGCAGGATGCCATTTCTCTCCCATAATTTTTGATCAAGGTGATTGCAGATTGACACTCCCACCTTTGTCGGTAATGTTTTAGATTAAGCCAGAAAAAGATCTTTTTTATACTACTACTTGAAGATGAGTACACTTTTCTTACCCTCTCTACCTTTATACAGATGCTTTGTTTATTGCTAGCAAGACTTAGCCAGACATGTAGAAAGAAGCACAAAGCTGTTAGGGATGGGCTTCTCCCAATGAATCCCAGCTACAGTTGACAGGCCCAGCAGCTTCTTTCTTGCACGCAACAAAATGGCCTCCGCTACCGTTACTTCCTTTATCCCAGAATTTCCCTGCCTTCATCCTGTACCACCAGCTGCTTTGGAGTAGTTCTGTTACTTATAGCCAATAACTTCTTCAATATCATACTATTGTATGCATACTTCACAGGTCTCCATATCCTGGCATTGCTTGAAAAACAAGTATTTTCTGTTAGCAAAATTACAATGGCCAATTTATCAGTTATTTCTGACAGTAAAACAAAACAAAAATAAAACAAACAAGTAAAAAACAAAGAAGCCAGGCTATCCTGAGGTAACATCTTTATTTTTATTTTGTTTCTCATCCATGGATGAAGTGATAAGCACATGCCAGTTTGTGTTTGGATAGCAGGGGAGAAAGGAAGAAAGGAGGGAGAGTATGCCAGTTCCTACTCACAGTACATCCACACTTAGATGGGTACCCTGTAGACAGCCTGTTCCAGCTTGATGTCAGGAACCCAAGTCCTGGTATGACATATGAACCTTCCCCTGAGGTCTACCCTAGGAGGCTGGGTACCTGGCACTCTGCCCTCTGACACCTCCTGTGGGTTTGCAAGTGCCGAGCACCATTCCAAGAATATGTTTTCCCTTCTTCTCAAAGTCAGTTAGGCCCAAGAAAGGTCAAAATAACACCATCAATCAACTGGGCTCTCTCTAATAAAAGCTCAAGAAACTGGGATTAGCACTGTGCTTTTGCCCTGTACAGAACCACCCACAGTCTTCATTAGTCCCCCTCTGGCAGCTCAGGAAGCCATGACTCAGCTGGGGAAGCCAAGAGACTGAGACTGGTCAGGTCTTTCAAGGGTAATTCAGCTTCATGAAGAAACTCTGATTCCTCTTCCTCCTCCTCCTCCTCCTCCTCCTCCTCCTCCTCCTCCTCCTCCTCCTCCTCCTCCTCCTCCTCCTCCTCCTCCTCCTCCTCCTCCTCCTCTTCTTCTTCTTCTTCTTCTTCTTCTTCTTCTTCTTCTTCTTCTTTCTTCTCCTTCTTCCTTCAGATGATGAACATTGTAACTGAGTGCCTTGGGCTGGTGACAGGACTGGAAGTATCTGAGGGTTTCTTCACTCTCACCTCTAAGACTATGTTCTGAGACAGCTTTGTGCATTGTTCCTGAACTCAAGTGTCTAATGCCCCTGCCAGCCTCTTGTGATGAATTTCCAGTCCTGCTTACACAACCCATGAGGAGAACCAGGAACATCAGAGCACTAGCAGATCAAGCTAAGTTTGAAGAAGTACATCAATGGAGTAGATGCTGTACTGGGCTAGTTCAAAGCCCTGGATCTGGCCCTGAGAGGTATATGAGCTGGTCAGTCCCTGGTTCTTCTGTTCTCTCTCCCTTGGGGCCAGCTCACCAGCAACTCCTGCAACTAGGGCCAGCTCTACCATGTTAAGCAAGATGCAGAGTTTGCTCTCCTGAGTGTTACAGCCAGTAAGCAACAAGGCCAGTTCTCCCATCCCCATGACCCTGGGCCAGCTATTCTCCCTGCCATAGATGAGGAGGGATAAGGGAGAAATGGAAGGTATCTCTCCCTCATTTATACCACCACCCAGCGGACAAGAAGATGGGCAGGCTCAACTGAAACTCACAATCCATGACTAGCTCTACTCTGCTGCCCAGGAGATGTGCAGGGCCCACTCTCCAGAATGCTTCTATAAGTGAGGGGGTAGAAACAACTCCTGCTCTCATTGCCCCTTGGGGCCAACTTTGCCACCCACCCCTAGTGGTGAGGACAAAAGTCAGGGAAAGGGATCTCTCCCTCACCAATGCCACCACATAGCAGACCAGAGGCAGGGCTGGCTCTCCCACAATCATGCCCTCAGAACCTGATCATTCTCACCACCCACATCCGGAGCTTGCTCTACCGTGTTGGGGTGCATGAAGGAGCCAGTCCTTTAGGTCGCGAACTATAGGATCTCCATGACCCAGGGCAACAATAGAATATCCAAGAGGAGTCCCAGGAAAGTTCCAGTATTGATGGAGTAACAGAAGCCAGATACCTCATACCAAACCAATGAGTCATTGCCATGAACATTTATAAGCAAAGACGCGTGGACAGAAATGTGGGCTTCGTTGTATGCATGAGACACAGTGTGACATACTACGGCTTCCACAATGAGATCTTCTTCCCTCTATTATTGGGGATGTTGCAAGTGTGAAGGGCACTTGCAAGGGAAGGGGAGATGAGTGAGATTGGGGTGCATGGTATGAAAATCAAAACGAACCAATGGAAAGTTTCAAAAAGATTGAAGAGTGAGGCAGACTGGAACAGAACCTGTTGTTGCAGATGTGTGCTGTGCATGAGTCTGGTGCTGAAGACAAGAAGATAACTATACAGGGCCACCACATACAATTGTACAGGCAGCTACATGCCTCCAGGCGAAGATATTCAAATAGACTATGATAATTAGTGGTGCTGCCAGATTAATCCTCATAACTAGTTTTTTCCTTGCCTATATTAACCAAACTTTCCTTAATGTCACTGAAATAAAATAAAGCTTTAGAGATTAACTTTGTACTATAAGAATATATAAGAATTAAGTTTTTAGGAAGAAACAAAAAGGAGAATTAGACACCCTTGTACATCTAAAGCAGATTTTATTTAATGCCAGAAAGGTGACATCTTAAGTCCTGCCCATACTAGCATCAGGGCACAGGTCCTAGTTACTCAATGACCAGAGTTCAAAATAATTCAGGTTACATTCTTCATGCTGGGGTTTTTGTAGCAAAAGATAGGGAAGAGTAAAAGTGAGTTCTTTAAGGGAAGAACGGGCAAGCCAGCTATTTTTCTTAAATAAGCTGTTTTTAAAGCTACAGGGTCTGATGTCTTCGTTTGCAACTGCTGGATGTCTGGGTCTGGGTCTGGGTCTGGGTTTGGGCCAGCTGCTTTTCTTCAGCAATCCCAACCCTGAGCTCAGGTTTAAGGCCTTGGATTTAGAAGGAGGAGTTTCTTTAACATAGGAAAAGACTTTCTATTTGTGAGTAAGGCATCAAGAAAGTCAAAGTTAGGTAGTCACAATAATGCTGAAAGAGACACAGTTGTGTTGGAATGTACATCCAGCAGCAATCGATGACCACTTTTTAGTACTGCTCCCCAGCCGTGTGTCGGGTGACACCACAGAAATAACCTAAAGTCAGGCAAGATGGCTTATTTACACCATGGACATTATAGAATACTCAAAGGCAGGGCCTCTCTACTCTCTGCAGTTCGGTATGTATTATTGAGCCACATACTCAACCCAAGATCTGATATCTCTTCTCAAGGATGGGTGGGTGCACAGGGGAGGGGCAGGGCATCCCAAGTGATCTGTTCTTCTTCATCATCAGTTCTTCATAATTGTGTGAATTCCCAGAGTGAAGAGGACAATTTCCGGAGCAACATGTTTTGTCAAACTTTTCTTTCTCACTTTTAGTTAGATTAGAAGATGTTATTTAAAGTGGTTAGTATGATTCAGACAATGGACACATGGACATTTCCCTAAGGTCTTATAAATTACCATTTGATTTGTGACATGGACTCTTTGCCAGGCATTGTGCTGCACAATGACTCACATTTAGCTCATTTGGCTTTCACAGCTGTGTTGTGGGGCCAGGAGAGCCTCGATCACAGATGAGGGAGGGGAGGCCCTGAGGGGGTCAGTGCCTTTCCAAATGTTCCATAGTTGGAAAATATCCAGTTTTGGTGCTTTTGTTGTCTGTATAACATATGTGGATACCAGGTATATAAATCATACCTTGAAACCATGCAAATATCAAATTACATATGGTGTCAAATCAATAAAAATCTCTAGGTAGAAGCTAAAAAGAAAGATCTAAGTCTTTATATCAAAGGCAGAATGAAGTTTAGTCTATAGGGAAAATTACAAATTTCCCTTAGGATAAAAAACATTCTAGCCTTGGGATTTCATATCTGTAGTTCCCTATTGGAAGCAATAATGGTTGCTTCAAAGAAGGATCAAAATTATAGTGGGCTGAGTAGAGAGCATCATGCAGACTTTGTAGACAGAAACTCCCAGGGAAGAGTAGCACAGTCCTTGGAGACTTTTATTGAGAGAGAACAGAGAAACCTTCATAAGACTGTTATTTTCAGGCTCTCAAAGTATCTCGAATAATTTTTTAAAACACTGCAATTGATGAAAATGTGTTTGGAGTCAACTGTCAAACTTGTTGAAGATGAAAAATGTATGTCTTCGGCAATTAACAGCATGTAAATCATAAAGTGTGTGTCTGGCAGATATTATTTTCCAAATGACCAGGCTAATTCAAGCGCATCCATGCTTAGAAGTACAAGATAAAGCCTATTGGAAGCAAAGAGGAAGAGGAAGAGAAGGAGGGCGGAGGAGGAGGAAGAGGAAGGGGAGGAGGAGGAGGAGAAAGAGAAAGATGAAGGAACCCATACCAGAATAGCTACATGATTGCAAATTTGCAAATATCTAGGACTCAAAGCCCAGAGCAATGGCACTGTGCTTCTGCTTCTACCATTTTTAAGGAATTAGGGAGTACACAGCACCTTTCAGGATTTGATGAAGTGAAAGTTATTTTCCTGGGTTTTCAAATGTTAGACTCCTCTAAGGCATCATGGTCCTGGGAGCATTGGATAACATAGTCATAAGTAACATAGTTATAGATAATGTAGTCATGGATTCCTTCTGGTTTGTTCCCATTTCATTAAAAATGTTAACCTCTGTGAGTCACACAATATTAAGACATCACCAACATGCAGGAGAATAGAGAACCAAGAAGGATTAGGAAACAGCTTCTCAGCCTGCTTAGTTTTTAGCTGGTTTGGAGAGTGATTGATTTAATGATGAACCCAGACCATAGGACATACTTGGGGAAAAAACTAGATTTCAATAACTTACATCTATCAAATCAAATGATGTATAGCTGTCCTTCATATTCACAGGATTGACATCCACAGAATCAATTGAAAAAGAATTGAAATGAATTTGCAAAGTCATTTTTCTTGTTATTCTTCCCTAAACAGTACAGGCTGGTAGCATTTACATCTCACTGGGCATTATAAACCGCCAAAAGATAATAGGACATGTACAGATATACATATTCATTGGTGCTGTGTAAATATCACAGCATTTAATAGAAGGAACTTGAGTGTTTGCAGATGAATCTGCTCAGCCCCAAGAAACAACTCCCTGTAAGTACAGAGGAGTAACTGTATATAAGAAATTGATCAAAATTATAGACATGTATTACCAATAACATTCTGATGATAGTAGCTGAATAATAAGGTTCATTATGCAAAGCCAGATGAAGTTCAGTTCATTTATAAAATTTTTCTTGTTGCTCATTAAAGTGTTCTGTATATCTGCTTAAATGTTAAAGGTCACGATTAAGAATGATTTACTTTTACTTAGACCAGGATGTTAAACAGTAATCTGCAGTTTAGCCCAGGTTTCCAGGTTATTATTAAAGCCCTGCTATAGCAAATGAAATCTATTGAAAACCAAGGATAGTGGAGAAATCTATACTTCAATGGAGAACAATATATGTAAGCAAAATTATACTTCTAAATTTAGTGCCATGTGTAAGGAAACCAAATTTTACAATTCACATGATCCTATATGGAAAACATAAATTCTGTCTTTGATTTTGAATGTTTTTCACACTTCCAAAAATTGAAAATGCAGATTTACCTTTCCCTGTGACTTAGACATTTCTATATAGTTTAAGTTTAGAATGGAAAGTTTTGAGGTCTATCTTTATAGTGGAAAACACAGCACTCTTCAGGAGACACGCCTTTGTTGCTTATTTGTCCTGGTATATATTCTGGAATATTCTATAAAAGTTGGTCACATAAGAGAATTCTGGCTTAAATAAAGGAAAAGGACAAGGAAAAAAGGCCTTTACCTAAAGGACACAGAAGTGATGATTGTTAACAAGGTTGATTTTCTACTGAATTACAGGCATAGGTTTGTTCTTTCTTTTTCTCTTTTCCATTTTCTTTGTCTTTCTCCTCTCCCTCCCTCCCTCTCTTGTCCTCTTATTCCTCTTCCTTATCCTTTCCCCTCTCTCCTATGTGTCTGTATATAGTGTGCCTCCTCTGTCTAGTAAATTTGAGTATGTCATTATGTGTGGGTTCTCATGTAGAGGTCAGTGGCTAACGTCTTCCTTCATTTCTTCTACCTTTTTTTCTTTTTTGAGACAGGATCTATTAATGAACTCGAAACTCAATGACTTAACTAGTTTCGTTTTCCAGCAAGGCCCCACAGATTCATCTGCTGGTCGTCATGGTTACAAAGCAAGTATTTGATCCACGGAGCCATCACTTCAGGACCCCATAGTTCTGTTCTATTCTTGCTCTATATTTAACATTTTTCTGTTTTTGTTTTCTTTTTAACATACTTTATTTTTTTTTTAAATTTGTGTCCACATGTGTGTGTGTGTCTGGATAGAGGTATGTGTATGTGAGTGCAGGTGCCATAGCAGACCGGAAGTGTCAGATCTCCTAAAGTTACAATAAGCTGTCTGATGTGAGTGCTAGATCCCAAATCTAGTCATCTGCCAGAGTAGTTCATGCTCTTAGCTACTGGGCAATCTCTCCAGCCCATTATCTTCTTCATGAAGATAAGAGGGAGATAGAATTACTGGGGACAGATCTTGACAGTTCTACACTCTTGTCTGCAACTGTGTAAACTAGACAGGCCACTGGAACACTGGAGTAAGTGTGCTATTCCTTAGTGAAGAAGCCTGGAGTGGACAGCCTAGAGAAAAACTGAGTATTATATGCCTCAGAGGTCCTCGGTCCATTCCATATAATTTTACCAGGGCTGCATTAACTCTTGGGGATCCACATTAAGTGATAATAGTGGGCCTGTGTCCTACCCAGCCTGCCCCTCCAGAATATTGCCTCCACATGTCTGTCCCAGTTCTGGCAAGAGATGCTGATTATGGGGCTGTGAGCAATCTCACCAGATGTCAGAGCTTCCCCTCAGGGCTTCAAGGTTGGCCGTGGGCCCAAGCTGGGGGCCTGTATGTTTAGCAAACCTTGCCCATGAGTTTGGAGAGTATTGAGAACAGATTTTCTAGGACTTTTTTCCCCTTTAAAATAATACCAGTCTTGTCAATGGAAAAAAAGACTGCAATCAGAGTGCAGCCCTATAGAAACCTTGATAGGAAGGAGCTCTGATGCTCAAGGGTACCAAAGAATGGATATCCACACTGACAAATATCTTGAAGAGATGCCTATATTGAAAGAGTGCCATGGAGGATACTGTAGCTATGGCCATGCTACAGACCCATGCTGGGAAACTCTTAAACATTTGTGCTTACCCATCCATACTAGGGCTCTAACACAGGTTGAGCCCTGTTCTCAGATGCCTCACTTCTTCAGTCCAGCTTGATCATTTTTTAGTCTGACTATCAGTGTTGTCTACCTGGCCACCCAAGGCAGTCCTGATAATGGGAAGATGCTGTTGACTCCTTATCTTTGGCTTATGTATGGAGTAGGAATCTCCAGGGAACTGAAATGGGAGGCAGGGCGAGGTACAAGGAAGGTCTATTGAGCAATGATATCTATGAATAGGAAAGGGCTGAAGCCAGATTAGACAGGGAATGCTGTCTGAGCATGAACCCCAGATCTGCCCTTACCACCAGCCTAGCATATTTGCAAACATACATTGTCACTAAAGAGCTAGAGAGATTCTTTTTGTGGTGGGTGGAGCTAGAACCTCACATCACCACTTGATTACTTACTGTCTCCAGAGGTTACCTGAAATGGCTCTGACATTACTGTTCCCCACTGTCATGTGTCATTGAGGGGGGTCCCTCTAAAATCTAAAATCAGCAAGTCCTTAGACATCAGATCATCATCTTTCTCTCATCTGACTAACTTTTAGGATCAGGGAAGAATGACTCCATCTTTATCTCAGTCCCAATCTGTTGGTAAATACCTTCCTTGCCCAATGTTACTTCTTGGGCAGATGTGCCAGATGCTTGTGTTAAACCCATACTGATGTCAGCTGGTCAGGTTTTAGGTATTTATATCTTTCCACCAAGAATATCAAGGATCAATGATAACATGTGGCTTTCTCAAAATATACACTAACGACGGTCAGCGATAAGACAAAACAGAACATGATATCAGAGCTCTGTATAACTTCCCTTATAAAACAGTATCGGTGAACTTTCATTGAGAATGTTGACCACATGTGTGGATGTATGAGCTCAGCCTTCTAAATAGGCATTTTATGTAAGATTTCTGACCATGGTGAGACAATAGTGCAGCCTCCTGAGAGGAGTCAGAGTAAGAATCTAGAATTGTGGACATATCTGTAGGAAAATTCTATGATGGGTTAATTGAGGTGAGAAGACCCATACTAAATGTGGGTGTCACCATCTCATGAGATATAGTTCTGGATTGAACAAAAAGGAGAAACTGAGCTTAGTACCAGTATTTTCTGTCTCTCACCTTCATAACTGAAGATGCAATTTGACCAGTTGCCTTAAGCTCCTTCTGCATGGCTTCTGTGCTATGATGAACTATACCCTCAGATTGGCAGCCAAAATAAGCCTTTTCTCCCTAGAGTTATTATCATTGGTGTTTTGTTAGAGCAATGAGAAAAGTAATACAATACTTCCATTTCCCAATGAAAAACACAAATCATAAGCAAGTCAACAGATTTTCCCCAAACATATGTGACTCTAACATACTACTATTTATCACCAGGATATCATGAATGTTCAGTCATAGTCCCTGTGTATTGCAGACAATCCTCAATGGTGTTTTGATTTAGGATCTTTCTGCTTTATTATGGTGTGAAAGCAGTAGGTATTCAGTAGAAGCCATATTTCAGATTTTAAGTTGAGGTCTTTGTCCAGGATAGTGTGATGCTGGGCAGTGGCAATAGACGCAGCTCTAGTCAGCCAAAAAGATCCCAAGAGGAAAACGCTGGTACTTGGGAGTTAACAGTGATGCTCAGCTAAGATGTTTGGTAGGTGAGGTGCATTCAGTAAATTTTCTCTCGGGAGATTTACAACTTACAAGTTACATCAGAACACATGCCCCTCTAAAAGCAGGAACATTAGTATTTCCAAAGCATATTGTTTGGGCTTCTGTCTACTGTAATATTTTGAGGACTAATATAATTCAGAAAACTGCTACTATCCTCTTATAACCTAGTCAAGGAGAAAGGTCATTTTCTTTTATAAAAATTCAGTGCAATGCACTTCAGAGTCAAGCAAGCCCAAAAGTTCATATTTTTCTAGTAACAAAAGGACTATGACAAAAATTTTTAAAAATGTCTTAGATGGTTACAATATAAATGTCTCTTTACTCTGAGGCTAGGGCCATCACCAAGATTATTCTGAGATAGTTACAAAATACTCTGTGCTTTAAATAAAAAACTGGATTTTCCTCAACTTTGAGACCAAGATAAGTTTTTGAAGTCAAAGTATTGGCATGTCTGATACTTTCATCAAAATTGATTGAACAATGGGTTTTCACACTGATGTTATTTTTTGAAAGCAACCAGAAAACAGAGCTAATAATCATCAATTTTATTAACATTTTTTATTCATGATCTGTATATTAAAGTCTTTCATTCATGCAGTTGTGTGCACAGCACCATTATCATTTGCTTCTACAACAGATCTTTGTATTGCTCAGATCCAGTTTTGCAGAAATTTAAAATAAAATGAAAGTGAGATTTACGAAGATTTCTAAGACATCAACTGGGCTCTGGAAAATAAAATGAACACTTCATGGATTCAATTTTATTTGCATGATCATAAAACCGAAATCTAGATAAAACTTGCCTTTGTGGGGTACTGAAAATTTTAGCCTTATCAAAAGGAGTATAGCTAATATTCTTTAACTTAAGCCTGAGATGCAGAACATATTACCATTCATAAGACTTTTAAGTTTGTGTCTTAGAAACCAAAAGTTAACTTTGATTATTTAAAGTAAAAATAACTTCCTTGAGTGGGGCTTGGTTACTCACACCTGTAACTGCCTAACACTGGAGACTGAGGGAGGTAGTATGTAGACATATGTGTCACAATGTATGTATCCAGCCATTCACTGAGCAACACAGGTTAATCATTTGTTTTGGATATTGTGAATAATGCATGTGAAAGGGATGATATGTTTGACATTTGGATTTCATGTCTTTTAGATACAGGATGGTTTGATCATATAGCCATTCTATTTTTAATTTTGAAAGGAACCTCTGCACTGTTGTTTATAATGAATACTATTTTACATGCCCACCAACAGTGTTTTTATATTCTCCTCCACACCTTCGCCAATATTTGTTCTCTTTTTTCTGATTGACATCCATCACTGTGCTGAGGCTGAGATGGTACCCCGCGGTGAGTTTGATTTGCATTTTGCTAATGATGCAAGATGCTGAGCACCTTTGTCCACACCTGCTGCTGATTTACAAGTCTTGCTTTGAGAAGTATCAACTCAGTTTTTCTAACATTTGGCTACAGAGATTTTGAGGTCTACCTACACTTTGGATATAAACCCAGTACCAGACAGATGCTGTACTGGTCTATCTTGAACAAATTAGGTTGCACATCACCATGTGACTTATACTTACATAAAGGATAGCTAAAAGCTTCATCCGTCAGTGTTTTTATATTAAGCCTCTCCCAATCAGATTACTTTTATTCTCTGTATATTGAACCCTGACATTTATGTCCCTGTGATTTCTAACACTCCCCACCTTCTGTCTTGTGAGAACAATTGTAGATATTTATTTGCATGTAAATAATGATAGAAAGGAGTCTGTTAGACATTATGCCCTTTATCTAGAAAGAGCCTGTAAAAATTGTTCTGCATAACAAATAGCCAATCTGTGTTCACTAGGAGCTTACTTCTTTAATCCACAATGAAGTTGTATACAACACAGTGTGTATAGGTAAACCCTATCAATTTTGATTTACAGTACATAATATAAGCTGTGAGAGTTAAAACAGTGGCAGACATTACATGACTCACTCACTGTATGGTGTTTCTCTTAACCCTGTAAAAGCCAACAATTGTATTCAGATATTCAGATCCAATTTAGAAATTGTAGGAGAAGCCATACCCTTGAAAGGAGACTGAGCACATAAAACTTTACTTAGTAATTATTTCTATGATAACAATATTTGACACAGAAAAAGGGTATTTTCTCAGATTTTGACAAGATATTATGAAATAGAGGTTAAACACAACCTAAAGGGTTTTAAATTCCACACCACTCATGTGCCTCATACCCAGGATGGACAGAAGAAAATGTCATTCATCTCAGGAGCCAGAGTTACAGATAGATATGAGCTGTCATGTGGGTTCAGGGAACTGAACCTGTGTCCTCTGCAAGAGAAGCAGGTATTCTTAACCCCTAGACCACTTCTCTAGCCTTTTAATGGAAAAAGAAGAGGAGGAGGAGGAGGAGGAGGAGGAGGAGGAGGAGGAGGAGGAGGAGGAGGAGGAGAGGGAAGGATGGGGAGGAAGAGGAGGTGGAAGAGAGAGGAGAAGGAGAAAGAAGAAGAGGAAGAGGAAGAGGAAGAGGAAGAGGAAGAGGAAGAGGAAGAGGAAGAGGAAGAAGAAGAAGAAAAGAAGCAGCAGCAGTAGCAGCAGCAGCAGCAGCCCAGGGCCAGATGATTTTTGCACAAAAATTTACCAGACTTTTAAAGAAGAACCAATGCTAATACTTCTCAAATTATTACACAAAATAAAAAGAAAACATTCCCCAATTCATTTTGTGAGGCCACAGTTACCCTGATACCCAAACCATATAAAGAACCAACAAAGAAAGAAAACTGCAGACCAATTTTCCTTATGAACATAGATAACATGTTTACAAACCAAATCCAAGAACACATCAGAAAGATCATTCACTGTGATCAAATACGCTTTATCTCAGAGACCTAGAGATGATTCAATATATAAAAATTGATAAATGTAACTCACCATATAAACAAGATGAAAGAAAAAGACCATATGATCATCTCATTAGACACTGAGAAGGCCTTTAACAAAGTTCAACACTACATTATAATAAAAGTGACATGCTTTAACATAATAAAGGCAGTTTACAGCAAGCCAATAGCCAACATAAACCTATATAGAGAGAAACTCAAACAAATTCCACTAAAATTAGGAACAAGACAAGATTGTACACTCTCTCCATATTTATAATAGCACTTGAAGTACTTGAGTATCTGTCCATATCAATATAGTGCTTGAAATCTTAGCAAAACAGTAAGAAATCAAGAAGATGAAGGAGAAACAATATGGAAAGGAAAAGTCTAAGTATATTTATTCTAAAGTGCTATGATAGTATATATAAATGCCTTTAAGTTTTTCACCAGGAAACTCCTACAGCTGATAAATACCTCCAGAAATATAGCTGAATACAAAGTTAACTCACGAAAATCAGTAGCCCTTCTATATACAAATGACAAGTGGACTGAGACAGAAACCTGACAAATGGTAGCTTTCACAATAGCCTCAAATAATATAAAATATATTGAGGTGACTCTAACCAAGCAAGTAAAAAACCTGTATGAGAAAGCCTTCATGTATTTGAAGAAAGAAATTGAAGAAGATATCAGAAGATGGAAAGATCTCCCATGCTCATGGATCAGTGGAATTAACATAGAAAAAAGGGTCATCCTACTGAAAGCAATCTATAGATTCAACTGTAATCCCAGAACAATGCTAACATATTTCTTCACATATTTGAAAATGAATAATTCTTAATTTCATATGAAAAAAGAAAAAAAACAGGATAACTAAAACAATTCTGAACAATAAGAGAACTCTAGAGGTTCTCACCATTCCCAATTTTAAGTTGTACTACAAAGGACACATGAATACTTTTAATTTTTATTTTTATAAAAAAGCCAGAAATATACACTGGAAAAAAAAATACAGCATTTTCAACAAATTGTGCTAGCCAAACTGGATGGATGATGTAGAAGATTCCAAATAGATCTGTAATTATCACCTTCCATCAAACTTAACACCAAATGGATCAAAGACCTCAACATAGAACCAGATACACAGAACCTGATAGAAGAGATATTGGGGAATAGCCTTAAATTCATTGGCTCAGGAAAAGACTTTCTGAATAAAACATCATTGGGGTAGGTACTGCAATCAACAACTAATAAGCAGAATCTCATGAAACTGAAAATAATTTATAATGCAAAAGACATTGTCATGTAGACAAAGTGGCAAACAACAGAGTAGGGAAAAGGTTTTACCAACTACACCTCCAATAGAAATCTAATCTTCAAAATATATAAAGAACTCGAGAAACTAGGTGTTAAAAAATATATATAATCCCATAGAAATGCTGTTAGATCTACACACATGAGATCTACATTCTCAATAGAAGTAACTCGAATGGCTGAGAAACACTTAAAGAAATTTTCAACATCCTTAGCCATCAGGAATATACAAACCCAAACTACTTTGAGATCTCTTCTTATATCTGCTAGAATGGCAAAGATTAATAACACAAGTGACAGTTCATACCGGCTAGGATGTGGACTAAGTGGAACAATCCTCCATTGCTGGTCAAAGTACAAACTTATACAGCCACTATAGAAATCAATATGGCAGATCCTGAGGAAAGTTTGGAACTGATCTTTAGACCCAGCTATACCACTCTTGAGTATATACACAAAGGATGTTTCCTCCTACCACAGGGATATTTGCTCAACCACGTTTATTGCTATTCTATTCATAATATTGTTTATTCTATTTATTGTTTATAAATATTGTTTATTCTATTGTTTATTCATAATATTGCTATTCTATTCATAATATTGTTTATTCTATTCATAATAGCCAGAAGATGGAAACAACATAGATATCCCTCAACAGAAAAATAAAGAAAATGTTGTAAATTTACACAACGCTATTAGATTACTCAACTGTTAAAAAAAAATGACTTTATCATATTTTTAGCAGAATGAATGGAATTAGAAAAAAACATTATACTCTGAGGTAATCCAGACCCAGAAAGATAAATATGGTATGTATTCACTTATAAGTGAATATTGGTCATTAAATAAATGATAAATTATTACACTCCATAGACCCAGAGAGGTTGGACTTAGAGGAATTGACTAAGGAACAAACGCATGGATCTCCCTGGGAAGGAAAATAGATTTTATGGGTGGACTAGAGATGGGGAGATAGGACAGGAGGATCAGATGGGGAGGGAAAGGAAAAATGTTGTTGAGGGTGATAATGTGGTAGAGAGACAGAGAGATAATGATAGCTAATAAACAGCTAGGTTTATTATTAGGTTTATTTCATAGGTGATATGAAAACCTAGTGCAGTACAAACTTTTTAGAATTATATAAAGGCAATATTAATGAAGTCTTCAGATATGAAGGAGGCAGAGTTCCAATTGGTCTTCTTATTTCACCAAATGTGGCTTCAAGTACCAGGACTAGGTTACATGCAATAGTTGTAGGCCAAAAGGATTCCATGAAAAATTCCCAAACAATCCAGGCTGTTGCCAAGACAATTGGTTGCTCTCCACAAACTGCTTTTGCTGAAGACAACATCCACACAACTCACTGAACATGGAGCTGGTTCCTACACTGAACCTTCAACCCCCCCCCCCCCCACACACACACACACGCTCCATGTTCTAGTTTCTTTGGTCCTCTAAAGTCTACCAAAAGAAAAACAGAAACACCAAGCAGCGATCCAAACTGAATGACCGATTTCCTAACAACACAGATGGGAATTGCTCCAAAGAACTATTTCTAAACAAGTCCACTTCCCCTATATCCTTTCATTTCCATGACCTCTGGTGGGTGGTGGGCTTGAAGGGAGGTTCAAGCGTTTAAGAACCATCATTAAAAGTAGCCATTGAAAAATTAAAGTTACACATAAGTGACACTTACCAGTTCTCATGGATTTTGATTCTCATCAAACCTGCTTTCTTTGAGTTGATATAAAGCCATGATGGTGTAGTTGGCAAGGCATGTGCCCATCCACTCAACACTTACAATAATGGTGAGAAAGGGATTTTAAAAAACCTTTTTAAAAGATCCTAATGGAATGAATTGCAGAATAGACTCCAAGGAAATAAAAACAGAAGCAGAGAGGCCAGGCAGACAAAGTGCTACTTGAAATCATAAAGCATGTGAATAAAAGTGCTTCAGACCAGGATAATAACACCCCAGAGTGATAAAATGCTCACAGTGTTTCTAAGGACTGGGCTCTGCTTTCAGCTTTATTAACTTGCTAACTACAGCATCCCTACAAATAAATACTTAAATCCATTATGTAAATGAGATCACTGAAACACAGAGGAGTTAAGTACCTGTCTTGAAGCTAAAAGGAGTAAGAGTGATCCAGCCTCAAAACATTTAGTTGGCTGTACTATATTGCCCCTCAGATGTGAGGTGCTCAGATACAAGACAGAGTCTTCAGGCAAGGCCAGGAGAGTCTAGAAAATTAGGTAAAGATTTGGCAGTTAAAGTTAGCTCTCATTGCAGTCATATGTACACATACAATCTTATGTCCAGCCATGAATTGATGAAGTTTAACTTGTGGAGGTAGGCTTATACTTTACTTTGGTCCAGTTATATGAACTAAATAATTGTAATAAATATAAATTATTGGCATTATATAAAAAAACCAAATATGTATAAATTACCAGCATATAATAATAAATATATATTGTTAATTTTATATATTCAAGATATCGAAAGAACCCACAATCATTTTTCTAATATATGAACAAAATAGCTACTCTTTCCCATCTAACATTCTAGGAGCAAGTAACTGTTTTCAAATTTTCTCAACCTCAAGACAATACCAAGCTTCCTAAATTGAAGTATTGAATTCAATTTCATGTTAGAACCATGATTATCCAGAATTTTAAAAAAATGACCTGGATTCTATTTCTCTAACTTATTGTGTATACAGACCACATGGGCTGTTTTATAGGTTCTGTTCTGATTGGTAAATTTTGAAGACAAAACGTTGCCAGCACAGGAACTTAGAACTACTATTTCAAGAGTTAAAACTGGACTGTGTCACTTGCATGTCTTAAAAAGTGATACATAGGAAAGAGGAGCACCTTCTGAGAAACTTTGTAATGCACTGACGTGGGTGGAGGGGGTCTGTGTGACTGGAGATGGACATTTCTTGTCTCTGCTTGCTCTCTTTTCCATTATTTGTATGGAGTCCTCTCCACACAGATGGTACAGACATTGGAAGCTCCGCTTCCTGCCAAAGCAGAATGTGGGATATTTGTAACTGCCAGGCTATAATCCCATTGTTGAAAGCCATAAAGATATGAGCAGGAAGCAATGAGGGAGAGATGACAGAAGCCCTATGTCCATAATGGATGAGACAGATGAGTCAATAGGGCACTGGATCAAAATACAGGAAGTAGATTAAGGGAGATGAGCAGATGAAAAAGTCTGGCTGCAATATGACTTTTAATACTTGGAAGACTCTGCATCCAGGAGGATTTACCTGCTTCGGAGAAACCAGCGAGAGCCCTGGAAAGCTACTCACACCTGGCCAAACATAAAGAGTTGAAGATAGAGAAAATGCAAAACATGACAAACTTGTAAACCCATTGAAGTTTGAAAGTGTGTCCCAATGTGGCCCCAATTCTCTATGTCACAGATACTCACGTTCTTGTAGGAGTCCATCCATGGGTCTAATCAGCACCTACAAATGTCTTATAACAAGTAGAACATTGTGCAAGTCATGGGATAGTATTTTCATTGTGTTGTATAATATCTAAATGTTTGTCTAGCTAGGACATTCTCTCTCCTTCTGGCTTTACAACACCAGCTTCTGTGTCATTCACTGCTTTATACATAGGTCTATAATAAAGAATCAAGGCCAGTTTCCAGTTTATTATATTTCATCAGTAACATGAATCTGTCAGTTCAGTAACTCCAAAGAACTCAGACCTGCCAATAATAATGTCAACTTTGAAGTGCACCTTTCTCCCGGTGATCTTTGAGGGAATTCCAAGTGCCTGAGTCAACAACCATTTCATCTATATGAATCCATGAAGCAGGCAATCCAGCTAAGTTATGCTCAAATTCTAACTCACAGGACCATTAACGTAAGAAATAATTGTTATGATCCCAAATAAGTTTAATAAGTTTGTGTTGATACTGTAACACAGCAATGGATAAAGAATACATCAAATGTGTACAAATCAATACAAAAGCATAGATTTAATTATTCAGGCTATCTAAGCACAACTTAATAACAACTATGGCTAGTCATTGATAGCTCAACTAGCCATAAGAATCTAAGGGGCATTCCTCAAGTCTAGCCCTAACAATAAAATACTATAATAAAAATGTATTATAAGAAACTTTAGCCAGGCGGTGGTGACACACGCCTTTAATCCCAGCACTTGGGAGGCAGAGGCAGGAGGATTTCTGAGTTCGAGGCCAGCCTGGTCTACAAAGTGAGTTCCAGGACAGCCAGGGCTACACAGAGAAACCCTGTCTCGAAAAAAAAAAAATGAAAAATGAAACCTTAGAGGCCACATAGAATAGATAATCGCCCCCCCCCCCATGCACTCCACGGAATTAGTTCAAATGGTCAGTAAAATAAGCAAACAACAAAATCCAAGCAGATTACATGGGAAAGAGATAAATAATCTGAACTTGCTGCAGAATATTATCTATAATATTCAGTTATCAGCAACAATTGTGACACACTAAAAAATAGCATCTATGACCTACCAAGAAAGATAATCGCTACAGGCACCTAGATTATGCACTTGCTAGATAAACAGTTCAAAGCAGTAACAATAAAGTATGTGCAATGCTAATAGAAAATTATAACCAAAGAATTAGAGAAGAGTGTGCTACTGAGGATATACTGAATATATAATATCAACCAAGAGATCCATGTAATGAAAAAAGAAAAGAAGCATCATTTGTGTCAATGAAGTCTAAGAACCTTTCAGAGGTGAGAAAAGTATCAGCAAATGTGATGGTAAAATTGTACGGTTGAACTTAGGCTCTTTAGACATCTGCTAACTTGTTATAAATGAAACTCTGTGCTTGTTACTTTATTCATGGATGGAACCAAACCATGACAAGAAGCACCTTAGGCAAAGAACTGCTGGGTTTGGCTCACAGTGTGTGGGGATACAGGCCTTCATGGTGGACAGTTTGCCAGCAGGTGTATGAGATGGCTACCCATACCCACAGCTGTGAGGAAGCACAATAAACAGAAGTGGCATCCAACTATCAGACCTCAAGGCAGTCCCTAATGACCAACTTCCTTTAGCAAGGTTCCACCCCTTAAAGGTTCCTTAACCTTTAGTAGAGTGACAGTGTTCAAACCTAAAGAATATTCTACCTGAAGAAGACAACATGAAAATACATACATACATACATACATACATACATACATACATACTTACATACATACATACATACGAAAGCAAGAAAAAAAAACCACAATCTGCTCTAACACTGAAGGTTCTAACATGCCAGAGAGGAAAATGAATAAGACAAAAAAAAATGTAAAATGTTAGGCATCTACATTACTCATGTGTTCAAGCTACTTTTAAATATGTTAAGATATGTTAAGTGCACCTTGGTATAGTTTTTCTATGGCTTTGATTCTATTTTCCTTAGCAGTTTCTTTAAATGTACTTATCTGAGTTGTCCTTCATTAAATGGACAGTTTCTATTCTCCTGTAACAGTAAATTTTTTATTTCAAACATTATTCTTGATATCTTTATTAATTCAGCCTAACTCCTCCATCAACGCTAAATAGCTGCTTCTAATCAGATGCATGTTAGTACATTATGAATTAATTAGACTCACTGAGACAATAGGAATCAAAATGCAGGAACACAGACATCAGCATGCGCTGTCAGCAAGAGGGTATCACAAATCTAACAAATGCTCCCTGTGGAGAAAATCCTGCTCAGTAACTGTGCTCTCTGTGCTCTGACTTGAGGCTGAGTAGCACAGAGGCAGAAGGCAAGCCTGAAAAACACAATTAGAAATGTTCTGAACTCTGAAAATCACTGTAAATTAACTCTATTCCTCTGAATTATTATCTGTTCTTTTACTGATACAGAATACATGAATCCCAAAATGTCCAGATTGATGATTAAGTTGTATAAATTAGAAGAAATTCTTTGTGTGGTTTATTTATAATTAAAATTTTATCTGTAGGATCTAGCAGTATGGCTCAGCAGATGAAGGTACTTGTTGCCAAGACTGATTATCTGTGTTTAATAACCAAGACCCAAGCTGTAGAAGGAGAAACGATCCCAAGTTGTTCTCAGAAATCTACACACCAGCCATGGCCACACATGGGGTAAATTAAGAAATTAAATGTTATGAAACAGTCTAAACATCTACCTTCATATAATATATATATATATATATATATATATATATATATATATATATATTTAACTTCAGTCTATATATATATATAGACTGAAGTTAAAAAAATTCACCTGAGAAGATTGTTTTGCTTTGAATCAAAACATTTATCTAATGTTATTATGCATAAAATTAGATATTTCAAATACCTCTTGGGTAGTTGGACAGTTTACAGACTATATAACATGATTTGCTTACCTTAAAAGGGTTTGGTGATCAATCTGTATATAGACAGGCGGTCCTCCCGTCACCTCCTTTAGTAATTCATCGTTATAATAATTATAACCAAAATTTTTGCATGACTGGAAAGGGAGTAAAAAGGGATGGAGACAGGCCACTGTCCATTTCATGCCACTAAGACCAGTTGAGAATTTGTAGAATAGAAAGAAGTGGTATTTCATGTCTGTAGCTGAGAAATGAAGAAGCTGGCCTTTACTCCAGGTCGACCTATTTATATGATTTTTCTGTTGTGCCATTGTATCAATGAACATATTTGTCTGGCTTAATACAATTTTATGGGAGGTGTGACAAAAACATGGTTTATTTCCCAGTGCATATCAAGACTATATTGATTAGAATGCAGTAGAAAATTAAGTATTAATTTATGCTTGATCTTCCAGTACTGTGTAAGCAAACCAATTGAAAAGAAAATGAAAACAGAAGATTCCTGATTTCTTTTTTCAGCACTATATATAGTGTTTTAATTGACTAAATAAATTAATTTTATGTTATTGGTTACAAAGCATATTTCAAACATATGTAACATGTTGACTTGAGATCAAAACCAATTCTCATTCAATTGGGTAAATGTTATGAAGTTTTTTTTAAATAAATAAGTATAGCCAATGTGGGCCAGTTTGGTTCTATGAATTTCCACTGAAGAACAAAACCAGTATTTTAGAATTTATAATCATTGGGAACCCTATGACAAAATAAAGACGCACCAAGAATCTGTTCTTAGAATTAAAATGGAGGAGCATTCTTTCCTCACTAGGGGATGACCCTACTGAACAACATCATACAACATCATAATATATAACCAAAGTTTGTGCCCTCTGTCTCTGTCTCTCTGTTCCTCCCTTTCCCCCTCCCCCTCCCCCTCCATCTCCCTCTCCCCCCTTCCTTTTCTCTTCTGTTTGGAAAAGGAAATGCAATACTTGCAAAATGAATTAGAAAAACTACCAAAATAACAATGTCCACAAATGGTTTTGCTACAAAGAGACACTTGTCTCAATAGGAGAAGATATGCCTAGTCCTACTGCAATTTGTTATGCCAAGGAGGTTTAATATCATGGGAATCTTCCCCTTTACTGAGAAGAAAGGGATTGGGGCATAGGGAGGTGAGAGGGAAGGCCTGGGAGGAGCTGTGAATGGGATGTATGTAAGAACTCTTGTATACTTCTTGAAGTGTTAAGAAACTTATTTGGCAAAGCTTCCTGCTAAATCCTTTAAGAAGTCTAGCAATGGAAAAACGAAACAAACAAACAAACAAACAACCTGCTTAACTCTGTCTATGCCAGTATTTTCAAGCTTTTTTTTTCCTGATATCTTTTTACACAGGTATTTTCATTAACATTCTAAAAAAGCATTCTGGGAAGTGGTAGGACTTGGTTATGATAATAAGGCTCAAGAAACAGTCTAACAGGTGCCTCCTAGAGCCAAGCAGTCTGTTGAGAAGCTTCTTTAGCTTTCTTTGTGAACTAATGGAAGGGAGACTGCCTTTCTTCGCTGTCATTTCCAGCTCAGAAGCCTGGCTCCCCATATGCCATTGCACAGCAATGCTTAGCCTACCTGTGTTACTCTTGGATGTGTCTCTGTGTAATGAACATTCCTTCCCACAGCCTGCCAGCAACACTGAACAATGCAAAATCTATCTCAGATGTACGGCTCAGCTGTGTTCCAAACTGCATAACTACATTTCTATGAAAAAAAAAAAAAAAACAAAGACAACAACAACAGTGAAGAAATCAACTCTCTGAAATGGTATGGATGGATTTGGGAGGAGTGAAAGGGAAACTTCATTTCGTGATTGACACAATGCTGGGAGATGCAAGGATGGCTGAATTCACAGAGGATATTCATCCATAGCACATTTGGTTGTGCTACCAGTTCCAAGACAAATCTATAAAACAAAGAAGAAAATATTGAATGTATCAGTTTTATTTAGCATCCAAGGGCACTTTTAACCACAGTGCAACTACAACATAGAAAGAAACTACTGTGAGGTGGTACAAACAACAGATAGGAAAGGCAGTCATTGACCTAAATGCCTGTAAAGCATAAGAAGAAAAGAGACCATGTAACTACTAGACAAAAGGTGGAAGGCCAGTGTTGGTAAAAATCCTTTCAATCCTCATGAAACGGGAAGCAAGTTTGTAAAAAGGAGAGAGAGCTGGATGGAATTTGTTCACGTACATTCAGTTCACTGAAAGTAGACAGGTCGAGCTTATGTAGGCTTGGAGCTGTCATCCTTACATTCTAGTCTCTTTGGCTCAAAAAACTATTCTGTTGGCTTTGAAAACAGAAATCTGAACATCAACCCAGCCACAAAACCCTCTACCTACAATCTGTCCTGCTTGCAAGATGTGCTGGGGCAATGGTGGTACAGAGCTCACAAAGTGGCCAACCAGTATCTTGTTTAACTTCTGGCCCACCCTAGGAGAGGGAGCCCATGTTCTATGCTGCCTGCCTGCCCAGGAACCAGAGACTGGAGATCCCAGAGACCAAGAATAGAACAAGGGTAAAAAAAAATCCCTAATGTTATTCTGCTTTACTCACAGATGCCCTTGTCTAGTCATCACCAGAGAGACTTCCTCCAGCAGCAGATGGGAGCAGGTGTAGGTCTCTATCAAGTGCTTTCCCTTGGAGATCAGGGAACCCCACAGAAAAAGAGGGGATGTGTGGGAATGGGCAGCTAGGAGGAGTAGAGCGGGGGGCGGGGAATGTGGTTGGGATGTATTGTGTGATAGAATTTATTTTCAATAAAAAAAAAGTAGCTAATCAATAAAAAGTTCACAGCATAGGGTTTCTTTTTGTAATACGGCTACTTGCTGATGTCAGAAATGTCAATATCTGGCTCAAGCACTCTGATGCTTAGCACCAAGCAGGCTGCTCGCTCACATAAAAAAGAAAAGTCCCACTTTCCAAGCTTGTGCTAAGAAAAGAAGGCAGGGTACCCATTTGCATGACCAGGATGTCTAGAACAGGGAAGGCGGAAGTATGTGTCTATAGAGGAGGCTGCGTGAATGCCACAGGCACATGCTTTTTTCATTATAAAACGTGTTTGATACTCTCTCATTCTTTTAATGGCTTAGACATACAAGCATTAGGTTACAAAGCTGAAATGACATTTCCTGACTCAGGATTCATTTCTCAGAAAGTGTTCATTTCTCCAGCATTTTACATTGTTTTTACATTCATTCATTCATTCATTCATTCATTCATTCATTCGTGTGTGTGTGTGTATGAGAGAGAGAGAGAGAGAGAGAGAGAGAGAGAGAGAGAGAGACTGCACATGTGCCACAGTCTGAACATGAAGTTAAATGGCATTTTCTAGAACTGATTCTTCCCTTCCACAATATGGGCCTTGGTCATTGAACTCAGGTCATCATGCTTGGTGGTAGGTGCCTTGGTGCCTTTTCCTGCTGAGACATCTTGCTGACCCCACTAGCATTGTTTTTGACTAGCTAATAATGCAGTGAAGTCCTATAATAAAGGGCATAACTCTTAAAAGTCTACTTTCCCCAAGGAACTTCTACAGATGAAGCCCTGTCTTCTGAGGTCCCATGAGACTAAATATATTCCTCAAGCCTTTCCTCCTCTGAAAAGAGGAATAAATTTAGTCATTGGTATTTCATTTACCCCTCTTAGATAGTTCCATAAAATCATGATTTAAGACTCAGAGTGGGACATGTAAGGGAGACAGACTACAAATCACAAGCCCAGACTATTTGGTAGACTTTCAGAAATAGCTGGAATACTCATGCATACATATGTGCTTGTGTGTACATGTATGTGCATCTGTGTGTGCTTGTGTGTGCATGCATATGTATGCATGTCTCTGTGTGCATATGTATGTGTGTGTGTATGTATGTATGTATGTATCTTGTGTGTTGCATTGAAGATTGATGGCAGATAACAAGATAGACACTCAGTTTGGCAGAGGATGCAATAGTAGGAAGGGGAGCAATGGTCAAACCTCTAGGCAGCTATCAGAGCACACAAGGAATGATGGTTAAAACAGAACAGCATTCTATAAGAAGCCCAGGGCATGTACTCACAGGGCCTTTGTCTCATGGAATGTGGTCAGCCATCTGTGGACTGTACGCTATGGACAGCTCAAGTGATTAACCTTAGTGAGGAGCCCAGAGCATCTAATCTCAGCAGAACTGATTCTTCTACAGCTTCTGTTGTATTCTGTCCTTCCCCCAGGGCATCCCACTAGCTTGTTTTCTCTAGGAGCATTTCATCTTTCAGATAAAAATGAAGATACGGTTTCATTGAAAAGCAAGCAAAATGTTCTTGAATGGACTTTGATAGAGCATCACTGGATAATCCTGTCCTGTGTTCTACAGCTAACTGTATCAGTTGACTTTCTCTTTAACAAAAGGAACTAGCAGGGTGCTGTTGAGGTTGGTAAGCAAGGCCTAAGGCCACGAGCGGCGTGCTCTCGCTGCTGCTCGGCTCTGACCAGCCAGATGCACCGGCCCTGGTACCCACCAGATGCCAGCGTGGGAGATGGCTCTGCCATCTCCCATGCTGTGTCCACAAAGTGTGTCCACAAAGAACCCCAGACAATACCCGCCATTCATGCAGTACCGGTAGAAGTGAGACTCTAAAGCTCATTATTATCCAATGGCTTTATATATTTAGAAATGCTCAATTAACAATTTGCCCACACAATTAGAGTTGTTTCCCAATATCTAACCTTAAGATATAAATTGTTACCCAGGACTGTCCTGGACCGTCCTGGACCCATGCGTGGTTCTCCATGGCTCCTACATGTCTCTTCTCTCTCTAGCTCCTCCTCTTCCTTCTCCTTTTCCTCTCCTTAATCCTCCCACATTAGCTCCTCCCAAATTACCAAGTTTATTGTAAAATGTACGGGGCGGGGGAGGGGAAATATACCGCTACAGGGTGGATATAGGGAAACCACATATTATAAAACATACACTATATACACATTCATATTATGTATAATATACATATTTATAAGTACATTGAATTCATAATTTTGGGGGAAAGTCATATGTAAAATAAATAGAATTTCTACCACATATAAAATATATGTATCCTTTGTTTGTTTGTTTGTTTGTTTGTTTGTTTGTTTTTCGAGACAGGGTTTCTCTGTGTAGCCCTGGCTGTCCTGGAACTCACTCTGTAGACCAGGCTGGCCTCGAACTCAGAAATCCTCCTGCTTCTGCCTCCCAAGTGCTGGGATTAAAGGCGTGTGCCACCACCGCCCGGCTCCCTTTTTCTTATTATTGGTTTATGAGAAGCTTTATTTTGTGTCACACGGGGCCTTGTCTTGAGACCACCTTCAGTCCTATTTTCATTATGTTTTATAAATGTCAGTCGCTCCTAAAAGAGTCAGAAGAGACAGGAAAGTAAGAAATAGATTTGCAAGGCCAGAAAACAATCCAGAAGTAGTAATTATTAACACAGTTTTGCTTTCAGGTCCAGTGGCCCAACTACTGCCCGATCCTGGAGCTGTGGCTTCACATGTTTACAAGTCTGAGAGGCCTGAGAGATCCCTGGTCATCTGAATACAATCCACTCTCCCTTCTTCATTCCTAAAAGTTCCTTTTAAAGACCTCAGGAGCCCTCAGCCTGGAGGCTCTGATTTCCTTGTTCCCCCAAGAATCAGATGTCCTGAGTTAAACCCTCCCCTCCCCCAGCCCCATCAAGGGAGAAATGAGGTATGGGAACAGGCAGTAGGTCAGGCTGATTAAAAAAGGCCGTGTCCCTGTCAGAGCAGAGTGAACAAAGGCAGTGGGACAGGCAGAACTATTCTGAATACCAAGTAGCAGGTCAGCCAGGACAAGAGCAAACAGGGCAAATCCTGGTGGCAGCAGGACTGAGGACAGATGTGCTTGGAGAGTAGGGGGCAGGGACACTTTTCATTCAGAGAGCAGCGGAGGCAGGGTCAACAATGAAACCTGAACACAGAGAGTGAGCAAGGATAGGAGGAAGATGGGAGAGAAATGTGTCCTCGGAAACAAGGTGGTCTTTGCAGGAACTGGATTTAAAAACAGAGCCAAGGTTCTAAGTGCTGGGATGAGTAGAGAAGATGAACCCCTGAGGTACCCTCTGGAAACAATGTAGCAGGGTTATGCAGACGGAAGAAATGTTGCCAGGAACTCAAACCCACTACCTAGCTTCATTTTGTTTTGCGGGACTTCCTCACCGGGCTGCTTCTCATATTTCTCTCCCTTTCTTCTATCTCTCGTTGCTCTAGTTTCTCTCTTGATTTTCAACCCAGGGCAGTAGCATGAGATTGAAATGGTCTAATTTCTTCACTGAATTGCATGCTTTGTATCTTATTGGAGTCTTGAACTCTTGTCACACATGCATAGCTATTTTTGGATCTACATATCAGTGGGGTTTCTGTGGGGGGGGGAGTATAACCCATTGCTGGTGGGAAAGCACCGTTTTATAACTATTTGCCAAGTACTGAACATCACACTACCTACAAGTCAGATTCCAGTCTCTGTCAACAGCCGTGAAAACTCTGAGGTACTATATCCCACCTGCTAGCTAACATGTTTGTCTATGGAAGTTCCATGGCTGCTGGCAGCAAATCTAAGGCTCCTAGGGTAAAGACTGAAAGTCCATCCTAGTAAGCAGTGCATTCACTCACTGGCTTATTTTCATGTCGTCCATACCGCTAGTATATTAACAATCCGCATAGCAATGTGTGTAGCACAGGCAATTCTAAGGAGGAAACCTTTGTTTTGGCTCCTAGTTCCAGGAAATTGCCAGTTGGTCCTGTTGCCTTTGAGTCTGAGACTACTCGGAGCATCATAGGGAGCGTGCAGGCAGGATACAGCTACTTACTTCATAGCATCCAAGAAGCAAAGAGGTGGAGAGGAATGGGTGGGAGTTCCACCATCCCCTTCAAGGCTATTTCTCAATGAGTTAGCGTCCTTTCATTATGGCTAGATTCTTAACAATTCTTTTACTGGGCCATCATCTCTGGCCCTAATAGGAGAAGATGCACCTAGTCAGGCAGTAAACTTGATATGCTGGGGGATGGTATACCCAGATGGGGGGACTTCCCCCTTCTCAGAGGAGAAGGTGGGGGAGGAATGAGGAGGGAGTCTGTGTGAGAGGGTACTGGGAGGGGAGGGGGCTATCACTGCAACTTAAAGTGAATGAATGAATGAATTCATTAAAAATGATTCCTTTATCCCATCGTAGTGTTATTAGCAAAACCTCATAACTTGCACCTTTGGAGAAGCTCAAACTAGAACAACCACCAAGATCCACTTAATGATGCAGATAAGATATACTGGCTACATATGCATAAGATAAGTTGCCTTACCAGAGGAAGGAACTTAAGCCAAAGAAGTCTGATTCTTCTACCTTGGAGAATAAGCATACCTGTCTTTTGATCTAGATGGAAATATCATCTCTGTATTATGAATGGGACAGGGTTGTTTTGTTTTTCTGATGATATCACATATTACCTAGGTTAACTTCCAATCACTACATAGCTGAGGGTGCCCCTGAACTCTTGCTCCTCCTGTCTCTATCTTGTAAGAACAAGAATTTCAAGAGTGTACGCTGTCACATCCCTCTAGAGATAATATCTCTTCCTTCCAAGTTTATTTGCTAAACCAACATCCTTGAAATTTTAGTATGAAATAAAGACAGTCAAATGGGCTATCTCAGGAGATGTACAGAAATTCAGACAAACCATTAAGGGCTATCTCTCACACATTTTTGTTTCCTAACTTTATGAAAGTCAAATCTGCTTTCCCTAGTTTATATTTTATATTTTTAAATAACAAAGACTTTAAATTGCTTCTAAGATACTTTATAGCAATGAAATTAGGATTAATATTTTACTTTTTAAAAGAACAGTTTTGTAAAGATTTAATATTTCAAGGTAGAATAATCTTAGAAGGTCCTATTTCTATCCAGGAGATTAGTAGTGGTTGGAACTTTACACACACACACACACACACACACACACACACACACACACACACACATCAGTAAGTCATCAAGAGTGCTGATTCATTCCTGATTGTATGTGTGAAGCCCAGTGGATTGGAAGCTGATTTTAGAATGAAAGGCAAGTAGTAGTATCTCACTTATTTCACTCCAGTTGGAAATGTATTTTTCTTAATTTAAAGATATGTAGAAGAGCTAGCAATTTTGTCTTTTTTGAAAATGTGTGTACTTTCAATATTTTCTGCTCACTCTCGTCATGAACTAGTTTTGGAAGTCAAATGATTTTCTGAAATAGAACTTTTGTTGAAAAAAAAACATGTCCTGCTGATCCCTGGAAAGAAAGAAAGAAGGAAAGAAAGAAAGAAAGAAAGAAAGAAAGAAAGAAAGAAAGAAAGAAAGAAAGAAAGAAAGAGAGGGAGGGAGAAAGAAAGAGCAGGTCATTACCTAAAGAACTTATGCATTTGCTGCAGTAGCTTGGTAACCTGCCAGTGTAAACCACAAAGTGCTCCTGACAGTGGTGTCTCGGATACTCCTGATCTGGTTGGCCATTTGAACCTGCTGATATAGGGCTCTCAAGGGTCACCTTCCGGGTCTGAAATCCTCTCAAAGTTAAAACTGAAGTGCTCCAGCTTCTTTATTCCATAGTGACATTAGGGATGAGGCTTCTCATCTTCATGCATATTACTTATCTGTGGCACATCTGCCCTGAGAGGAGATGAGCATAAGTCCCTCTAATGGAAGGCTCTGAGAACTCTGCTCTCTCTCTCTCTCTCTCTCTCTCTCTCTCTCTCTCTCTCTCTCTCTCTCTCTCTGTGTGTGTGTGAGTGTGTCTTGTGAGTGGCTGAATGGGAGCTCACATGTATGAGAAGGTCTAAAATCAATATCAGGTATCCTTCCTCAACTGCTATCTTGATTTTGAAGAAATGGTTTCTCACTGGACCAAAGCTCACTGATGAGCAGGCTGACTCTCCAATGATACCAAGAGCTGTATCTGTCTCTGCCGCTCCGTGAAGGGAACAAAACTCATCCTCTACACTCAGCTTTCTTTACATGGGTGCTGGGGACTAAACACAAGTAGTCATTTTTCTAGGGAAGGTGTTTCCCAACTGAGATTTCTCTCTATCCAAGTGATCCTTAACTTGCAGGTTGTGACCCTTTCGAGGTCAACTGATCCCTTCACAGGGTCACCTAAGACCATTGGAAAACACAGATATTTATATTACATGTCATAAGAGTAGCAAAGTTACAGTTATGAAGTAGCAATGAAATAATTATATGGTTAAGGGTCATCAGGTCAGGAGGAACTAACTGTATTAAAGGGTTACAGTATTAGGAAGATTGAGAAGCCGCAGCTCTGTCCCATTAACCAATCCTTGATGGGATTTAAATGCACTGGTCCACTCGCTGGTCCAACCTGGCTGTCATCACACAGATAATGTCCCCTGGCATCTCTATGCCTGCTCTTATCTTGGCTGTCTTTCTGTTTTGCTTCACATATTCCTTCAGCAATGTTTCCATGTTTCCATCATCACAGGAGATACTGATTATCAAACCTGCTAGAGCTGATGTATGCAGACACAGAACTTTGAATTTTATGAACCTGGAGAAGACCATCAGGTTGGCTTCTTCCCAGGGCTGTGCAGTTCCTGAGCTGCAAGACCATACAAGATGGCCTTCTTGGCTCTTGGTAAATATGAAATGTTGGATTTACATAGATATTATTATCTAATTTGTCCCAAGATAACATCCAGTACAGAGGGATTGAATTCTCCAGAGTCACAGCCACTAGATACATGAACTTGCTCCTTGCCAGTGAATCTGAGGTTTTGGAACTTCAGGTTTCAAATGCTACAAACATTTGTTCACTGAAACTTACAGAAATAAGCAAAACAGAATGAAGTAAAGTCCTTTGTCTACCAGTCCTTTCTTTTATGTCTTTCTTGGGTCATTCCTGGGAAACCCTCCTAAGATCACCAAGGTCTCTCCGAGCAGTCCTTGGTGGCCGGCTCTCTCATGTATGACTGAGAATTACAACAAACCGGAACAAAGCTACCTTCATCAGTGGCCTTTACAGTTCTTGCTAACTTCTGATTGTCCCCACCCTCTTCCACCCAATCTCCCAGCACACCTTTATAGATGCTTCCCCTATTCAGTTGCTGGCTGCACTCCAATTATTTCATGTGATCTGTTGAGTTCCACTAAAACCCAAATCAATATGTTTCATTGTTCCAACACATCAGTATAAGTCAGCTTGAGAGAAGATGAGTTGTTCAAGTACCTTTGGATATGGGCACCTACAAGGTATCCTCCTTTTTAGGCCTTGGTAAGAGCCTAGATTAAAAATCCCTCTGCATTAGTCAGCTTGACCTTACCACAGCATAATACTAGAGGCAGAAAAGAGATCTAGTTGGTTCTCAGTTTTAGATGCTAAAAGTCTAATCACCTTCATGGCATACAGAAGGAGTCCATCCATGAGAAGGGTCACATAGTAAGGCAGACATGCATAATACTGACTTGTTTTTCATTAGGTTGTTTTGCTTTGTTTTGTTTTAGATAATAACCCTCATGAAAACTCAAGAACAGCATGAAAAACACTCTATCTTGTAAAGATAGGTCTTTCAAGCCTGCCTCCTACACACACACACACACACACACACACACACACACACACACACACACGGCTCTGGATGCTCAAATGTTTTTCTTCTTACAAATATGTACAGGCACCATGGAAAGCAAATCTCCACTTACACACCAACCTGACATACACACTTGGAAGACACTGAAAACCTGCCCAAACCACATCACCCTCTGACTCCTCTGTCTCTTGCTTAGATTTAAATGCCTGTTGCTCAAAGCAGGGCTGGAGTGTAACAGTGCTGAGACGCTAAGAGAAAAACATCTTTACAAATTTATCACATTTATCAACAGTAAAGGTGGTGTCAGCCCCTTTACTTCTTTAATTTATTCAGTACCCAACCTCAGGCATTTTGCTATAGAAATACAAGACAAACTAAGGCATTGCATTGGAAATACTACTTTGTTTCATATCTCTTAGTATTACTATGAAAACAGTGTACTAAGTAGGTTATTTTTTAAATTTTTGTAACTTCTATTAAACTTTACAAAGAAAACTCTCTCTTCTCATGGATACAATTGACTCTTCTTTTGTACTGAAAGGGAATACAAATGAGATTGGCACTTCAAAGCCAAGCAAAGAACTGACCTCTAGTCTAGCTGGTTGTAAGTTTGAGTTTGTCAACCCTTCAAATGAGCTATAATTCTTTAGTAAGTTTTTGTTTCAATCGGTGTGTTCAATCAAACTTGTTTAATTATTCATTATTTTAAAGTTTGTTGAAAAGATGAAGTTTATACTGTATTGAAACTAAACCATCGGCAAGCAGTCTTTTGTTTTCTTAGCAATCATTCATGTGGCAAGAACTACTTTTCATTATTATCAGAGTTCAATTTCATCTAAAAATATTGAATTGAAGGACAATCTTGGTAACACATGTTTTGAGTTGGGGGGCTCCCAAAGTAGAGATAGGAAAATTGGAAGTCCTTGAATTCTAGAGCATTCTAGCCTCCTTTTTAAAGAGGCTTTCTCTCTCTCTCTCTCTCTCTCTCTCTCTCTCTCTCTCTCTCTCCACACACACACACACACACACACGAATGCATACATAGATGCATACACATGCATAAATAAATAATGGAATTTGAGAATAAAGTTGACAATATTAACTCTTATTTTGACATCACATGATTTTACTATCTTCAACCCCTGAGTTTTCCAGTCCAGATCCTCCTTCCTCCTCCAAGTGTCAGTGAGGCAGGGTTTGCTTCTCAGCTTTGCCTTCCAGGCTTTGCTGCCTGCGGGACCCACAGGTGATGCTGTGACTCCCTTTGATCTTGCTTGTGCAGGCTCCCACATAAACACCTCTGGAGGGGACCTTTGAGTGTCAGGTTTGTCCACTATGACTTCCTCTTGACAAACTTGTTCTCACATTATTTTCAGAGACAAATATTTTGAAAGTGAAGAGCAGGAGAGGTTACTAAATATTGGCTTTCAGAGGCACAGAGTCATGTGATGTTTGCTCAGGTTCCCTCTTATTCGTCTATAGAAAGAATGATGTTTATTCTTGAATGTACTTCGGGGCTGAGGCGCTGCTGGGCACAGAAATATGTGGGATAGAATGTAAACATGGCTGGGACATGCTTGGGTCTGTCCATGCAAAAGTATGTGCTGGATTTAGGCAATCAAAAAGAAAAAGAAAGAAAAGAGAGACTGAGAAAGAGGTAAGAATTTAAAGACAATGCCAGCTTAGATCAAAATGAGAAGAGTAAAATATTCTAAACACCTTTGGCCTAGATTTTCTCTCAGACCTGAGATGACTGCCAATGGAGATTAAGAACATAACATTGTTAAATGGTCTAAAGTAACTGAAAAAAAAATGTTCTCTATAAGCATGAAACCATAGGCCTAGTAAATTATAGTCTCAGTGTCATTTAAGTCAACTCAAAAATAATTTGTAAAGCATCAGCAGCTTAATTTGATTGCTCAGCACTTCTTCCTAAAACAGGGAAAGGGCAGGCTTCCAAAAACCAGATTGCTCCAGATTGCCTCCAATAACCTTACTGAGTGTCTAGAACCAAAAACCTTTCAGCTCAATTCCTTCTATGAGACTGTGTTCATTTGCTGCCCTCCTTACGGAATCTGGAGCCTAAGCTTTATATCTGGTAATACTTTGAATCTAAATTGGCACTGTTCCAATGTTAAGGTATGAAAAACCCTGGCTCAGAAGCTTCCTAGCTGTGTGGCAATCAACAAATTCCTTCTTGTTCTTCCTAATAAAACAGACAATGCACTTTGCACCAGGCTCTGGGGTGTTTGTGAGGACAACAAGGAAGGGCCAAGACATCTGTAGGCAAGCAGATACTCTGCAGGGGAGAATGCAAAGGGTAGCAGAAGAGATTAGACTGAAAGTTCACTGCACATCCATTTGGTCAGTCTCAGCTTTTCTCTGGTTTGTTTGTGTGTTTGTTTGTATTATTTACTGTTCTATTTAAAGTTTGCTTCCTTGATGGTCTCCTATGTTAACATTGTTTGCTCTTTAAAAACACTCTGGATTTAAATTTTTCAGTATTTGAGATTGCCACTATACTACCTCAATCCTCAAACTTCTCTGGCAGCACACTACTTTGTTTCGTATGTTAAAAACTTATATTTTCTTGCTTTTATTAAAAGTCTACAAACTGCCTAATACAAACAGGACCTCATAATCCTCAAAAGATTTCTCCGTGTAAGTAGCTGCTCTTATCTTCATGTTTTGGAAAAAGGAAACCAGGCATCTCACCTATGTTGCACAGGAAAGAAACAAATGTGCTTGAAGTGTAGAGACCACACACTTGTCCCCTATTGCTCCAAATTCTACCATTGACTTTATTTCATTCTGCATTTCTTGCACTGTCTCTGTGGATTTTTGAGAGTACTTGGTGAGTAGCTAGTTGCCAAGAAGTTCATCCTATCCTGGTGACGATGAAGAAATATAACCCTGTGCCTCAGCATCTTCCTGCACCTCCTTGTAGTTACTCTCTTTAAAGTTCCATTAAGACCAATTTCCAGTGTTTGTTCATTTAAGTTTGGTAAATGTTCTAGTTTGCTCTCTATTGCTGTGATAAAGACCATGACCAAAAGCAACACTGGAAGAAAGGGGCTTATTTGGCTTATATGTCTGACTCATGGTCCATTATTGAGGGAGGCCAAAGTTGGACCTCATGACAGGAATACGGAGGCAGGACTGAAGCAGGAACTATGAAGGGATGCTACTTACCAGCTTACTTTCTAGACGCCCATGCTACCTTTCTGATAACTCCCAGGAGCAACTGCCCAGTGATGACACTCCTTACGGGAAATTGGGCCCTTCCACATCAATCATCAATCGATAAATTCTCCACAGGCTTGCCTGCTGTCCAATCTGATGGAGGCATCTTTCCCCCATGGAGCCTCTATTTCCCCCACAAAGTATTTAAGTTTGTAACTAGTCAGTACAGCATGCATACAGAGAAACACAAGAAGTGCACACATCTGTTGCTTCCACGATGTGAGAGTCATAGATTAGTTTGTTAGCTTTTAAACTTCATTTCTTTAATATCCCACCATTTGCCTTTCTAATGTCCAGAACTGGGAGATCCATTCAAGCTTTGCAGCCAGATGAATTTAATATGTTCTCAGTAATGTATAGCAGATACAGTATATAGCAAAATTTAATTATAATCCTGTTGATGGATATTTGAATTGTTTCCAGTTAGGGATTATATAAATGCTGATACTATGAACTCCTTGGGCATGCTTTTGGAAAACACACGCACACGAATTTCTGTAGGGACTGAATTCAGGAGGAAAATGCAGGTCACCCAATCTGTGCATGTTCCCATTTATAGGAGTTGAGTCCTGGTCCAAACAAGGTGGGACTAAGAAGTGTCAATTTTCCACATCTTTACTAACACATTGTGGCATTGTCTTTTACTTTTAACCACTTTGGTAAGTCTACAGGCGTGTTTACTTTTGCACAGATTGCTTTCACCGTGAGGAGGAATGGGTGTAAATGTGCTTATCAGACACATGGATGCTCCCTTTTGAGGAACAAAAGGTGCTTGCAGCTTTGTTTCTCTGGTTTCCTCTACCATTTTCTAATTGGTTAACAACAAATGTTACAAGGGATGGAGAGATGGCTCAGTGCTGAACAATGCTCTTTCAGAGTACCTTGGTTCAGTTCCCAGTACCCACCTGATAGTTTACTATAATTTCTAGTTCAGAGGATCCAGTGCACATGCATATACGTAGGCAATCATACATATAAAAATACTTTCCAAATCTTAAAAGGGGCTGTAGAAAGGCCTCCATGATTAAGAGCACTTACTGGCTTTGCAGAGGACCAGGGCCACTTTGCAGCACCTGCATGGCAGCTCACAGCCGCCTGTAACTCCAGTTAGAGGGGTTCTGACACTGTCTTCTGGCCTCTGTGTGTACCAAGTATACATCTGGTGCCCATGCATAAATGCAAGTGAAACACTCACACACATTAGAAATAAATAAATATTTAAAATTTTAAAATACAATCTACTATATGGTCTAGCCATGAACCCCACTTATTTTATAACTCACTGTCATTCCCTCCTCTTGCCTTTAGTTGACTTTCATTCTGTCATTTTTCCCCTACCTGCTTATCTTCTAATTATTTTCATGTCAAAACTAGTGGTTACAGCATGCACTGCTGACTCACAATTATAAGCTAATATAGAATTAGAGTTCTGCTCACTTATTCAACAATTTAAGTGACTATCATCATGGAACAAAAGGCCAGTGTTTTCAATGTTGATGAAGGACGATGGTAAACTGATAAATTTCACTGACACTGGAAGCTGAAAGAAATAAAAAGTAATGAGAAGAAATGTGATCAGGCTGGTGCCTTAATGATCTATGGCAGATTCTCTACTGTATACAAACTTAGTAATTCAACCTGAGGCAATGAAGCAAGAAACAGAAGCTTAGTTGTGTTACTTTAATGTAAAGGCAGCCATCAGAGGAGTAGAAATTGATATGTATTTGTCTTTTCTTTTGCTTGCTGTAATCTGAGGTGCTTTTTTATATATGGCGAACCCTGTATTATGAATCAAAATGGATAGGAAAGACTTCCCTAAACATAAAATATAAATATTTCTTTGCACAATATTGGAACAGGTCTATATTTTAAGCTTTGCCAATAGATTCACCTTTGTGATGTTTTATTTAAGGAACTAATGTCCCGAGAACACAGAGCCATTCTCTGTCTTCTGTTTCCAGGGCTGAGGCAGGGGAATGGTCGTGATACTGATTCATAACAAATCAATATGAAGTAACTTGCAGCTACATGTAGAAGCATTTTACATTTTGTTTATTTATTGTTTATTAATTATTGATATCATCCAATAACCAGAGCCTTGCACATGCTAAGCAAGTGCTTTACCACAGAGGAAAATAACCAATGACCAGATATTTGAAACAGGGACTTGCTGTACAGACTAGGCTGGCCTGAAGTAGGACTCTTCTGTCTCAGCATCCTAAGTGTGATTAGGTGTGAAGCACCATGCCCAGCGAACAGTTCAAAATGAGATGTTTAACCTTCAACCTCATCTTTCAGCTATATTGATGAATTGTTATCTCTACTAATGTCCCTTTTTATTTAGATCAGAAATTCCCACTCAATCAAAAACTAAAACTGTGCTGGATACATCTTTAAAAACTTATTCACTTTGTTTCTATAATTCAAATTAAACTATTTAAGACATAGAAGCGACTTTGATGAGTGATCAGGAATAAGAAACACTGAAGCATGCCAATCAGCAAACAATTGAATTAAAGGTTTAAAAACCAAATAAATAGAAAAACAAAAACATTTTAATTTTATTGCCATGTGAGAATAGGAAATAAAAGTTATTTATGCTGACAAAGAACATATATAATACAAATATATTGAACATTGATTTTAATGTATAAGGTGATAAAAATGTGACTGTCTGAAACAAAGTTGACAGCATGAATAAAAAAAAGAAACATTTAATAGTGAATTAGCCACAGCAGATCTAAATAATATAGTCATGTAGCCCATAGCCAACAAAGGATGCTTTATGGATGTATCTTTGGAAAATAGAGAAAAATTAATTGTATTAGGGAATTTAAAAACTGAAAAAAGAGCTAAAGAACAGATGACACAATGCTACAAAAATAAAACCTTAGAAACAACTCAATGTCTTTGATTTTCTATTTTGAAACTTGATTTTTAAAGTTTTCAGAAGGTACTAACTACTAAAGTTAATTTACAAGATATTAAGAAAATGAAAAATGTGACAGCATAGTATGTTACACTGTCATACCTGTAAGCTTCCATATTAGAAAGATTTATACATAAGTATATATTTATATATACTTGTATATGTATATATAATATATATTAGGTATTTATATACTACATAAAAAATAAAAAGATAAAGGAACTAAATAGCCAACTCAGTAAGAAAAGAAGAAAGAAGTAGATATAAGGAAGGAATAAGAGAAAGAATATAGAAATATAGAAATATAGAAAGAATCAGCAAACCATAATAAATTCAATTTCTTCTAAGAAGTGTTAAAATCGATTCCAGAGCTGGTTCTGTCTTTAGGACCAGATCGGTCATTAATAAACCTAACTTTGGAAAGACAGCTATAACACAGATGAATGCTATATACATGTATTCAGCAGTATTCAAGGAGAAAAAAAAGTACAAAACAAAACTGAGCAACAAAAACTAAATAAAGATGATGGGGATAGATTTTAAGTCTATGTATACAGTTATTACAGTTGATTCAAGAAGAGATAGAGGAGGCTGGAGAGAAGGCTCAGAAGGTAAGAACACTTACTACTCTTACAGGAAACCAAAGTATAGTTTCTAGTGTCCATGTCAAGGGACTTAGAACCACCTGTAATTCTAGTTACAGGTGAGTCTTTGGGCACTAGACTCATGTGAAACTTATCCCTCAACACACACACACACACACACACACACACACACACAGGAAAAATCAAACAAAAGTTTAATTAGAGAAGAGGTAGAAGTAGGTTTTCTCTATCCTGGCTACAGATTAAAGTTATATGTGTGAGAAGTGTGAGTCTGAAACAAAACACAATCAAAGTAAAAAAATGCACGCACATATTCCAGACATTCTGACCTAATTCCAATATTGAGCTTGGGCATGAGCAACATCAAAGAAATCCAAAGGGATTGTAGTATGCCCCAAATGGAGCCTTGTTTCTGCAGGAAAATCACTTAGAAAAGTAAAATCTTTGTCAATATACTACCCTAAAAAGCACCGATCCAGTGATACCAATCCCGTCTACATGGCCAAAGTAAAAACCATACTGATGCTTTTTAAAGTATTTCAGATTAAAACAGAAAAGCATCTGAAAGAAATTTTGTAAGACCAGCTTGCTAAGGAAACCTTAGACATCGGCACCTGAGCTGAAGAAAACACAAGCTTGGATCAGTCTCCTTCCTGTAAAGTAGAGCCGAGTAGACCATCACAAGAAAACACAGTAGAGAGAAGTCTGCACCAAGGTGCAAGGATCCACCCTGAGGAGGGAACACAGAAAAATAACTCACCACATTTAGACTTGTAAAAAGTTGGAAAATCCACCAGCTTTCCCATTGGTGTTTTGGTGTGTTGATGTCTGTTTATAATGTAAAAGAAAGTATTTTATTTCAATAAATACAGCAGAATACTTCTTCAATTTGTTTAAAATATCACTTATAGCTAGCGTGATAATCTTAACATCTGAGGGACTGAGGAGGAGAGCTATTGTGAGCTCAAGACCAGCCTGTACTACACAGTGAATCTCAGGTATCCAGGGATGTAACCAACCAACAAAAACAAACATCTGAAGAACATAAACCGAAACAGGATTCTTGAAGAGAGTACCTCAGAGAATTTTACCTTAATTAACTTTCTGATTAGGGTAGTCATGGCAGCTCACCACTAATGCCAGCCTTCGGGAGGTTAAGGAGGGAATACTGCCATGACTTTAAGACCAACCTGGGCTATACTGAATGTCATTATAGCCATGGTTACTGAGTAGAACACTGTTTCAAACAAAACAAAGCCACTATGGCACTTGAGAGATGGCTCAGTGGTTAAGAGCACTTACTGGTTTCCAGAAGACCTTAGTTCAGTCCCTGGCATCCACATCAAGTGGCTCACAGCTCCCTGTAATGTCAGCTTCAGGGAAAACCCACACTCACATGCGTATACCCAATCACAGATGCACAAAACTAAAATAAATCTTAAAAAAAATAATGTGTGGGTTACCAAACCCACCCTTAAGATTATTTATGAAAAGAAGACGTAGTTTCATTAAAGATAAGAACAAGATTAGGATGCTAAGTGCCAGTACTGGTAAACGGTGGGAACATCCTCTGAATATACCTTTATTGTTGATCTTCCAAGAAGAATGCAGTCAAGATTATCTTCAATTTATCAAATTGATGATAACCTGGGCTGAAAGAGTAGTTTGCTAGTTAATGTTACTAATTATTTAAAAGAGGCTATGAATGCTTGCATTGCACACTTATCCCATGTTGATTTGTTTAAAGATATAGAGTAGAAATACACAAAATTTGGACCATGGTGGGTGTCAGGGTGGCCTTATAGGAAGATAACTTTAAAGTTTATGGGGTGTTTATATGGTGCTTGAGGTTACCTTCCTTCTGCCAGAAAGGGGTCATGTGTCATTTTTTAAAATCATGAAAAAATAAATGGTACATTTCCAGTATAGACAAAGTCGCATGAATCACATGGAGATATTATGCCAATTATTTATGAAAATATTTCAGTGGCAGGAATAGAAGCAAGATTGTTCTGCTACTGAGGCCAAGACAAATAATCTAAGGATTTGCTCTGAAGTTAGTTTAAAATTCCTACAGTTGCTGCTTCTTGTGGGGATTGCAGTGACACAAGAATACTCCTCTACAAACCTGCAGTGGAGATTATTCAGACATAATTTTCACAACAGAGAATTCTAGGCACAATGTTGCTGCTTGGACCCCAGTTTTTTGCTTTACAAAAAAAAGAAGAAGGAGGAGGAGGAGGAGGAGGAGGAGGAGGAGGAGGAGGAGGAGGAGGAAGGAAGGAAGGAAGGAAGGAAGGAAGGAAGGAAGGAAGGAAGGAAGAAGGAAGAAGGAAGAAGGAGAAGAAGAAGAAGAAGAAGAAGAAGAAGAAGAAGAAGAAGAAGAAGAAGAAGAAGAAGAAGAAGAAAAGAGAAAAAAAGAAAGAAAGAAAGAAAGAAAGAAAGAACGAACGAAAGAAAGAAAGAAAGAAAGAAAGAAAGAAAGAAAGAAAATGCTCTTCTCTCTCCCTATTGGCCACTGTCTCAGGGACTGGATTTTGCTGTACATTGACTTTGCATCCTACAAATACTGCCCCAAAGACTCATGCATCCCTTCAATGCCTCCAATTGTCACCTTGAATCACTAACAATTGAGAAGAATGTGTTGTATCATCCTACCTGTACATCAGCAGTTTTCATTTGTAGGAAAGCAAGCCAAAATCATGTCTGAACACAACTGCTCATGAATCAGGAGGAGGTATATCTTTGCCTGAGACACTGAATGCAGTCTCTTGAGGAATCAATGTTAGAAGAAAACTGAGATGATAAAGTCTGTTAAAATTAACCAAAGACTAAAGGTTCCTCTGTTGTAAAAAATACTGTGATGCCCAAGCTAAACACTGTACAATGCTCCCACCCTGTGGTCAAACCATGTAGTTTCATTATTGTTACATAAGGTCATGTTGCCATCTTCTGGAAAATTCTGGGACTGCATGACATGCTATAAATGGGGACTTCAAAAGCCCCAAATATAAATGCTTACAGAGATTCTCTACACTGTATGAATGACTGCAAACTGTGGCTTCATATTTGTGAATAGCTGCAGCATTACCTGGCCAATGTCTAGGCCATCATAGAATCTTGGTTCTAGGAGCTAATGCAGATGTTTACACCAGGAACTTGAGAAACAGTTATGTTGGAGGAGAAAAGACTGAGAAAGTTCCCAAATCAGATGGTTTGGGTTTGTGATTCCCAAATGTTTCCTGTTGACCATATCAAACTAAATAATATCTTGATAGAAATCTGAGGGTTTTGTTGCTGTACTTTGGTTGGTTTTGGTTTTGGGCTCCTATCTCAGAAATTTTAATTCAGTGTGTTCTTTCTAGGATACTTGTAATCTGTATTTTTAAGATCTCTTCTGATGATTTAGTGAGCACCATGCTTAGGGAATGGTGCCACCCACAGTGGACTGCGACTTCACACATGAATTAAAACAATTCCCACAGACAAGCCTAACGTAGTCAATCTCTCATTGAGACACTTCTCAGGTGATTCTAGGTTATATCAAGTAGACAATTAATAGTAACAATCACATCAACTAAGAGGAAGAACATTTGTCAGAACACAAAGGGAAGTCCATGGTTAGCAAGAGTTGGTGTTAATGATGGGAACTAGAAGGGAGAGAAAACTGCAGATTGTACTTGTGTCTATGTATTACTACATCATACAGACACTACTCAGGCTTTCATTCCTTGCCAATGCTTTTGATCCTATTGTCTCCTGAAGGAATGGGAAATAGGGAAAAGCTGGAGAGGCAAGGGGAGAAAATGTAAATACAGTACAATATGGCTTATGAGAGGACATAATAGTAAGTTGTCTCTGTCATGAACCCCAGTTGCATGCTAACTGTGGGGGGTGGGGCAACGAGAAGAGAAAGTCTGCAGTAGCCACTGAAGAAAATATACCAAGAATGCAGATTTCCAAGGACCAACACTAATATTTTCACAGCATTGCTCAGAAAGTATTTTTTTCTAGAAGGGCTGGACTGTTAATGGAATGAATTTTGAGTTAAAAGAACAGCATCTGGATGTTGAGAATGTCCTACCTTGAGCCTCATTGTATCTTGTTTAAAGTGAAGGTCTGAAACAAATGTGATCTTGGCATCCTAGCAGCACTAGCAGACTCCATATCAACTGCTCAAACATCACACAGTTGTCAGAAGCACCACCCAACTTCCTTTTCTACTTGGGAATAACCCTATGCCAGATATAGATGACCCTAAAGAACTTGGCTATTCTTTGTGGTAGGCCCTGTTTAGATTCTAGTTCGAGGAAGAAGAAAGTAAGGTTTACAGAGGTCAAAAAAACTTGCTTAAGAATTCAGAGCGTGCAAGCAGCACAGTAAGGCTTCGAGGTCGGAGAAAGTAAGCTCAAACATTACTCTATACCATAGCTTCTTAGAGTGTGGGTTGTGACAACCCTATGTTGGGATGGAGTCAGAAAACAGTAAAGAGCCTTTTTATCTTTCTGCCTCTTCATACATGCATACATATACACATACATATACACATATATATACACATACATATACACATACATATATATGTGTGTATATATGTACATATACACACACATACACACCCCTATTTTCTTTCTCTCTTCCTCCTTGGTTGTATTTCTTCAATAAAAGGTTTTTGAGGATGAAAATGAATCTGAGCTCATGGAGGAGCTTTGGGCAGCATTAGTAGCTTTGTTTCTGCACATGCTGTCCTCCTTGTAATGTTAACAAACTCTTCCGCCTCAAACGCCCTTATAAACTCCAGGCTTTTATAAGGTATGGATTTGAATAGTTTCATAGTATGTTCAAGGTTTGGTGCTCATGCAGTAACAATGATTTACCCATAGAAAACGATGATGTTAGTACATCTCTAGTGTTATTTCTCAAGCATGTATTAGATTGTTATCTTTGAGTTTGACTGTGTTAAGATGGTTGATTTTAAAAATCACAATTTAGGTTACTGACTTGACTTACACACAGAATTCACTTCAGGAATTCTGGCTTGGGATTAGGACACAATTTCTTTTTTCTTGTTTTTTAATTTTCAATTTTTTATTGGATATTTTATATATCTACAATACAGATGTTGTCCCCCTTTCCTATTTCCCCTCCCTGGAACTCCCTATCCCATCCCCTTTCCTCCTTTATGCTTTTATACCATTTTAATTACATGCATGTATGAAGGTTAGTTCTAGGTTGAGAGTATAGCACGACAATAGATACAAATAGTCAAGGAACAAGCAAGACAATAAATACAAATAGTCAAAAACAAGCAAGGCATTAAACCCAATTACGTGAACTCTCCTTTGATCACTGTTTCTAAGGGCTTATCAGATGACCAAAGTATCTGAGCCTATGTCCCTGTCCTAGTCCAAGGTCATTTTCATAGGACACAAATTCTAACAATTTCTGAAATGACTCTAGACATACTTCTGCAAATTTGTACAAAGTGGTGCTCTCAGCATTTGATTTGACACTAAGGTGAAATGGATTAGAAAAAAACTTGTGTGTACTTTTGGAACTGAAATCTCTCTTGCTATATGTATTTTGGGGGTGTGTGGCTGGAATTCTGTAAATCAACAACATTCTTTCATTTCTTGGTCAACTTCACTTCCCTGCTCATCAGACCTCTCACACCTCTCAAGGAAACACAGATGACCAGATGAGCATCTAACAGGTGACATTCTGCAAGCAGAGCTAGGAGAGACCCAAATTCCCTGTGTCAGGAACTCTCCCATCTTTGCCAGTAGGACACTGCGTCGATTTTTCATGTATGTCTCAAATGTCTGCATGTCTATGCAAAGTCTTTGCAGACACTTAAAAACAGCTGAGCCTTCTAGTCTGAGTCCCCGTATCACTTACCTGTAAACATCAATTATGATGCTTATCGTTGTTTGTGTCTGTATCTTCTTTCTATTTGTGGACAGGGTTTCACTTTCACAGAAGCATAAGTCAGGGATGGGACATCATCATTCTGCAGGCCAGCTGCCAAGCTGCCTCTAGCCTCCTCTCCAATCCCTGAATACTCAGCTACCTCTGCACATTCTACAATCTTGTGCTCAGTCTCAATGGCCCAGGAATTTATACTTCAATTTCTAAAATCTGTATTCCTCCTAAGAGTTTTTCTCATAGTAACCAATTTCACCAAGTTTTAAAGGGAAGGTAGAAAATGGCATGGTGTAAATTTATAGAAAATAACACCCTGGCGTAATCATATATTTGTATGATTAGAAATGTTCACAAATCAAGAGATCAAAAGTATTAGTTACATTATCAGAAATAATTGCTGGTTCAACCTCTATTGTAGTAATTCATTGGCTGGAAAAGGTGGAGAGCTGTATAAAGACAGAATGGAGGAATCAGTGTTACTGGCATGCCTGATCTCCATGATGACTGTCTATCTCTACCTGCATTCATTCTCCCGAGAGTGGCATACAGCTGATTACAGCATCACTCTTTGTATCAGAATCTGATCCCTTGACTGTCAACACACTGCCAAATGTCTTCAAATTCTTTGTTCCAATGATTGCTACCCATCTCCTGATTTCCTCCGACAGCTGGTATGACCCCCTTGTACTGTGAAATGTTTCTAGTGGTCTTTACAGAAGAAGCCCCCATGTATGGTCTCCCAGTAAGCACTCAGAGCCTCCCTCCTATTCTGGTGTATGCTATACCCCCTGGCTCAGTATAAATACTCAATAAGTGTTTTCATTGCTTTGTTTTTTTCCATTTAACTATTTTCACGGTTTTCGGTTCTTCTTTTTATTATTCTTCCAGAGTTTCCTTTAATGTGTTTTGGTCATATTTATCCTCTCTCCCAACTCGTTTCCAATTCAGCTCCCATATTCATCCCACCCAAGTTTGTGACATTAAAAAAAAATCATCATTCAAGACCATTTTATTTTGCTGCCAATATATTTCTAGATACAGTCTTTTCTTCTAAAGTTGTCAACTTATCAGGGGCTACAGGCTTAGAAAAATCTGTGTCTCCCTTTCCCAGAAGCTAATTATTGGCAATAGCTCCACAGCTTGGGGAGAGGGCGACTGTGTGCTCAGTCCCTCTCTCCATGCTGGAATTCGGTCTGTCTTGGGCTTACAAAAAATTTGTACGTGCTCCTGCTACCATTGTGAGTTCATATGTGCAGCTTCCCTGCTGCATCCTGAAGATAACATTTCTTTGTACTCATCTACCACCTCCAGTTCTTTCTGTACCCATTTCCATGATTCCTGAGACTTGGTAGCGGAGGGACATTTTTGGCATATATTTTCCTATAGGGTCATTCTGCATTTTCTGTTATTCTTTTTGTACCTTGACTAGTTGTATGTTAATCACAATCTACTGCAATTAGAAGCTTCTCCCACAAGACATGGGCATTGCATTCATCTAAGAGTATGCAATGTTAAGCTATTAGGAGCCAGTTCAGTTTTATGTCCATTTACCAACATAAGAGTAGTTGGTTAGTTCCTAGGGCCTATGACCAGCTATCTCAATCTCCTCCCTCTGTGATGTTTCTGAACTGACTGTAACCAGAAATTAGAAGCCAAATAAACCCATTCCTTCTTCATGTTTTGTTGTTGTTTGTTTTTTTTCTTTTTTTCTCATAATGTTTGATCATAGCAATGGAAAGAAAACTAAAGTTTCAGTGTCAGTATCATCTGGAAACATAAAGATGCAAAATCATCAGCCTTTTTGAAAACTTACCAATCAAGATGTCCAAGGATAGAGTTCACCCATGTGTGGTTCAACTGCCCTGCCCTGCTCCACTCTAGTGAGAGCACTGCACATGATCTCAATGACACCTTTGGATAAGTGGGCAATTCAAGGCTCAAGCAGACCAAGGCCACTAACATGCAATGGGGCAACAAGAAACTATAGCTAGGAAGTCCTACATTGTGCTAGCCAGGCAACAGGTAAAGGTTGTGTATGTAATGTCATATAAAACCAAAAGAACATTTTAGTTGGCATTAGAAATAAATAGCACTTTGCTTATCACACGCTGGGTACTATTCTAACAAACACAGCATTTGAATAATCAAGTTATCAAAGAACAAACATATTTGCCATTAGAAAATCTGCACATATAAGATAAGGGAAGATAGCAAGGAAGCTTTATGAGTTACTGCTCTTGGGGATGAAGATGAGGCGTGTTTGTGGGTGGGTCGGGACTGGCCAGTTAGGAACACACATTCTGGGCACTAGACTTCCAATGGCCTTTCTGGTTTACAGTTCCTCTAATCAAGGACAATGGCTGGCTTGAAACCCATGTATCAGAGAAATTAAGAAAATGAAACAAGTTAGTGTCTTAATTACTGTTCTATGGTGATGAAGAGATCATGACCAAGAAATATACAAAAGTAACCATTTAATTGAGGGTTTGCTTACAGTTTCAGAGCATGAGCCCAGACTACCATGTCAGGGAGCATGGTGGCTGACAGGTAGGTGTAGCGCTAGAGAGTAGCTGACAGCTTACCTCTGATCCACAAGCAGGAGGGAGGGAGGGAGGGAGGGAGGGAGGGAGGGAGGGAGGGAGGGAAGGAGGGAAGGGAGGGAGGGAGAGAAGGGAAAGGGGAAGGGGAGGGAGGAGAAGGAGGGAGAGGGAGAGAGAGAAAGAATAGGCCTGGCATGAGCTATTAAAACCTCAAAGCCTCACAACGCCCCCATGACACACCTCCTCCAACAGGGCCATTTCTCTTCCTCTCAGTTCTTCCTAAACTGTCCACAAACCAGGAACCACACATTCAAATGTACGAGTCTGTGGGAACTAGAAACATTCTTATTCAAACCACCATATCATCCATGTTGCTATATGATTCCTGGGTAATTTCTTCTGCTTCTTTGATTGACACTTAAATGGTGGTAGTGTGTGTGTGCACACGTGTGGGCTCATTTTGAATGTATGCACAGAGAGGCCCTGGGATGAGTGCTGAGGTCAGAGGATAACTTTTTGGAGTTAAGTCTCCCCCTTTCTTTTTATGTGAGTTACAGGGATGGAGCCAGGCTGCCAGGCTTGTGGGACAAGCATCACTCCCCACTGGGCCATCACTTCAGCTGTTGGTTGGCATTTATATATGTCTATAACTACCAACAGGACATTTTTTTGGGGCCAAGTGGGTCCTGAGAAACTGCATCCTCCTCCAATGGATAGGCAATTACCAGTTGTCCAAGGACATATTTTTAATGTTCTTGAATAATCACAATTGTGTTCTCTTCACTTTTGAAAGGGCATCAAGTTTGATAATATACAATGTGTTGTCTCCACCATCTTCCCTGCTCTGTGTACCCCTCTGAGCTTGACATCTAGCTACTGGGAGGCTCCAGGTGTTAAATACTTCTCCACTTCTTCTGCCATTCATATAAACACAGAGGACATAGCGGCTGAGGTTATTCAGTGCACAATTTTCACTTCAGCAACTTTGTCTCCTCCAGTTCCTGAAGTTAGAAATGATTTTATTTCCTTGGTCTGGTGAAAGCCTGGGGCAATATGGTAGCTCAATCTTGACATTGAAATTTTATCTTCAGGGTTAATTGGGACCAATTGCCACAGTCCCTCCTCCACCACTTTTCACACTGACTTGGGTCATTCCTCTGTCTCATGTCTACTCTTCGAGACCTTTGGAGGAAGATCTAGTTGATCTATATATCTCCCTCCTGTTCATGGTAGAATGTATGTCACTCATGTCCCTCCTCCAAATGCCAATTTGTGTGTCATCTGTCCCATGTGTCATCAGAAAAGGAAAAGAGCGCAGAACATGATGAACTTAGGACAGCCATTATTTCAGAGACCACTTCCTAACCAAAGAAATACATGTATGTCTAATGTATGGTGCTGAAGAAAGGTGACACAGATCAATTTCTAAAATAAAACTTATCCCAGCATGGAATATTTTATAGAAAGTTCCTGTAACTCACACAGAAATTGTTTGCAAGAAGAAAAGGGAGGAGAAGGAGGAGGAGGAAGAAGAGGAGGAAGAGGGGGAGGAGGAGACCATGAGACCATCACGAACAACTTCATACTCTGCAATGGTTGTAGAAGAGGGTGCCCAAATACCCTACAGCAGGTAGAATCCTTTAAAAAGAATTGGGGGATCTAATGAGACAATCTAAGGCTCTATTTCTAAAAATAGAGTAATCCCCAACAAGCAACCTTGTCTTAAGTTTCCCCATTGGGACTGCTCATTATAACCTGGGGGAAGCTAGTGCACATAGTGTACTGTATACACAGAATCAACTCTGTTAGATACTTTTGTCATGGAGTGTGTTCACAGATACGTAGGTGGATACTTACTAGGACCCACACTGCACTTACTCCAGCTCACTTAAGAGCTCCATTCTGTCCAGAGCTGTTAGGACCACTGTTTGTGTCTCTCTTTATCCTCTGTAGATTCTCTAAAACAAACATCAGCCACTTCTAACAGAGCAACAGTCTCCTTCACTCGAGTTCTGTACATGGGTACAGAGCTGGTTCAACCTTGCCCTGTTCACCGGCCTGAGTCACAAGTCAAATGATTCTTTTCTCTTTACTAATATGTCCACCCTCAAGTCTACTGCAGGTAATTGGTGCTTACTGTGTTCTGTTAACTTTTATTTCTTTTGTTTCTAGTTGTGTTACAGTAACATGAGATTGTATGTATTTCCATACATGTATGGGTCAATACATATCAGTCTATATTCATGACTTAAGGATATAGCTCAATATCAACATTCCAATGCATTTCTTTGTTTTGTACTCTTGTATTCAGATTTTCCTCCTTCGCCCACACCTGACCACCACTGCATACTTTCTTTTCTATTAAAATTTCCAGGATGCCATATAAAGGAATGACAAAATATATTACCATTCTGAGACCAGGCTCTTGTACTTGCACAATGGTACTTAACTTTGGACAGATGGAGATTATTTCAGCTGTTCTGACTCTGGAGGAAATGTGTTACTGCCATCTAGTGGAAAAAAGTCAGGATTGTGCAAGAGACCACAGTGCACAGGAGCCCCACAATACATCACCACACCCAAAGTCAGCAATTGACTTTGACAAACTCTGATCATTCCGTACATTCATTTATATGGTTACATGTATCACTAGTATATTAGTTTTAATTACTCTGCTATATTCCATGTGTAGATGGGAAACAATCCTGTCCATTTCACCCCAGAAAGATATTTGGTTATTTACAAGTTTGGGTAATCATGAAAATAAGGTTGTGAACATTTTAGTCACAAATCTTAAATGAATACTCCCTTCAAAAGTCACTTCTGTTTGATATTTTTACCTCTTGTTTTTTTTATGTTTTCTTACTAATAAGTTAGTACTGTCTTGAAATTCATAAAATTACAGCAGTCATTAACAATTTTAAAGAGTCAATTGTTGAATCTTAAGGGATTCTGTGACTTTTCTGGAAGTTAGAAATTGTGGGGAAACCCTGCTAATTAAGATCAAAGTCTACTGATGTCAGGAAAGCCTTTTGGGCTTGGTGCAAGATGGAGGGATCCCTTTACTAGCAGGGTTCCCCCTCTTCTGACCTTAATCCTCACACACTTCTGGGAAATGTCATGTAACCTTGGTTAAGATTACAGGTTCAACGTTTTTCTCCCCATAAGAACTGGTTCAGCTGGCACCTGATATTCCTGGGATGCTAGTGAGGCATCTAGGTACCTTAGCTTTCAGCTCATGACCTTTGCCCACCCTGGATATTCCTACCCCCTTCTCTCCCTGAAGCTGGTCTCCATGTGTCATCATTACCTTATATACTCACAGGGCTTCTGAACCGCCCCCGGACAACCCCATCCCCAATTCATTATCTTCTCTGCTCCATTTGCCCTTGTGGACCTATACCCATTGGGGCATCCATGGGTGTGGGAGGGCCACCCAAATGTTGAGAAATATGGAGAAAGCCGGTGGATCTTTGCTCAGAGAGTGCTGGCGAAGGCTCTAAGCTTTTGATTGCAGTTGACTTACAGGCTCTATGAAAGCAGGAATTAAATCTATAGGACAGGTGTTTCCTTGGCACAGAACATTGCCCAGTGTTTCGTGAATCAAAGCAGATGCAGCAAGCTGATTGCTCACCTCACAATACTGAACTCTACGACATTCACCCAGGGAGGGAAGGGAGGATTCACAGGAAACAGGACAGATGGGCTTACAAGTCTCAAGAGATTTGCTAATGTCACAAGTGTTGAAGAATCCTTCTGAGAACCCTTCTTTGAGATATATAAGAGGCAAGCAATTGCCAAGAAAGTGCTTTCTATTTTAGAGCTTCCTGTACTTCTTGGTAGCCCAGGTCACTTTCTAGAGTTCTTTGAGTCATCAATGTCTTGTCAGTCACCCAAATAAACAGTCAGGTTCCCCATGCTGGATCTGAACAGAATCAGTTCTTTGGTCTGTCGGTGCCTTCTTCATCTGGGGTGAGTAAGCATTTCTTTACATCGTCCTAGAAAATGTCATGGGCTCTTGGAGACTGAGCAGGGACTGAAAAATGAATGGGGGTGGAATGCTGCAGCGTGAGTCTTGGGTTGGCCCTCTCCCTGTGTGTATGAGATGTTGTGCCTCTTAGCTGCAGTGACAGCTGCTTATTGCCCCTTCTGTAGATAATAAGATACGAAACTGAAGCTGAGCTTTCTGCCCAGAGGGAATTCGCCCACTCAAGGAAAACAATACAGCAGAATAAAAGAAAAGCAGATGGTATCCTCCATGTTAGCATTGGGATCTAGTAGACTGGATAAAAGAGAGAGTGAGATGAAGGTATTGGCTTGTTGTTTCTTATACCTAGGGCTATGGAGGGAAAGAGAGTACAGATTAGATCTTTGTTAAAGAGCCCATTTCAGTATTCAAAACATGGAGTCAAGGAGCCAAGGAAGGAAAGAATGAAAGAAAAGTAATAGAGGTACCTCTTAGGCCCACCTTTAATGCAGAGAAAGGGAAAGCACATCTGAGTCACTTACAACAAGTACAGAAAAAGTGTGTTGTACCAGAGTTCCTAGCAGGAAAAAGAAAATGACAGAAAGCCAAGCACTGTGCCTATGAGCTTTGGAAGGCTTTAAAGCCAGAAATATAAATGGAGGGTGGGATCACCTTCTATGTGGAGGAAAGTCATTTGGTAGAGAGTCACCTCAGTCTCAACTGCGTGATGGAAGTTGACTACAAATTAGGGTAACTGCAGGCCCTGTGGGGTGTTGCAGGTTTTGCTCCTTCGTTAATATGCAGAGCTTGACCTTGGATGTTATTGCTGATTGTGATTAATTCATGGCAACCTCCCAAGATTACTGGGAACAATGAGCATCAATGGTTGGATATGGAGATAAGGTGGCTCGTCTGAAAATATTAGGCTTCTCTTAGAAGTGAGCAATTATCCCCAACTCTGGAAGAATATATATATTCTGATAAATTATATACATATACATATACATATACATATACATATACATATACATATACATATATATATATATATATATATATATATATTCTGATAAATGTACTGCTGGGGCATACTAATTCTACAGGATTTTGCCTAAGAGTGTAAACTTTAGGGATAGTCAGTCATGGTTAGATGAAGTGGTAGTCTGCAAGGTTAAGAAATTATCCCTCTATCCCAAGGCCCCTTTAATGGCTGTCTGTGTTAGGTGAAAAGATTGAGTCACTTATCAAGAGTGGCTGTAGCTTGTGGAGGGATAAGTGGCCTGATGTCCTAGATCCATGCTGCTATTACCAACATGACTATTTTTGACAACAATTGAGACAAATGATAGGTTCTTTTCTTCACTTACTGAAGAATCTCGGTGATGATTTTGTTAGATTCACTTGGGTTTTTGTTCACCATTGATTACCAAGTCATGGGATAGATTTGTGCTTGGTTAGAATTTACAACAATGAATCTTCAATGGGTCCTGCCTTGATAAAAATGTTTTATAACATGATGCTCACCCTTGACTATCTCATAGATTTGCCTTTAGAAGAACAGTAAAATCAGAAGTTAAAGAGTTTCAAGGAGGGTAAATGGAAAAGAAACTCAGTAGCCATATGGTTGTTCATAGAAAGTCCAAGTACCAGAGGTTGGGGTATCACCCCTGACATCCCTTACCAATCTATAGGCTATTGATACTGATGTTGGTTGCATGTCTAATGATGCAATGGTGATATAACTAATGTAAGTATAGCAAATATTTTCCTAGTGTACTTAAAGTTCTGTTTATAGGAAGGAATCTGTATTTGCTACTGGAAAGCCCAGACAAAAGTCTGTGACTGGGAAAACAAACTTTAGTAAGGAGGCCACTGCTCTGGTTTTGTTAAAGTGATATGATGTGGCTATTAAAAATTGATTATCTTCTGTAATAAATAGTATCAATTGTCAATTGGACAGAGTTTAGTTGCCTGGGAGACCAGTCTCTAGACTTGTTTGTGGGGGACTATCTTGACTGCTTTAACTGAGATGGGAAGACCTGCCCATGTGTGAATGGCACCATTCCTTGGGCAGCAGATCCTGGATGGAGCAGTACTGTGTATACATTGCTGTCTTTCTGCAGATGTAATATGATCGCTTGCTTCAAGCTCCTGCTTTAACTGCTGTGACCTCTCTGACTCAGTGGACTCTACCTTTAACAACAAGCTACAACAAGCCATTGCTTCCTTCAGTTGATTTTTTTTTCAGGGTGTTTTGTTATCACGATATGAAATAAACTCAGCCATCTCTGGAACATTTGTGTATGCCCATGTGTTCTGGCTGTTGTTAGAAGAAGTTGAAGGAAACCTATGTTACAGTGGGAACAATTACTATGGAGACTTATGATTACTCATTGTTGGTAGTGAGTGTCTGTTGCAGTGGTCCATCCTGTTGCTGTGTCACAACAGTTCAAACCTTAGCCCTAAATGACAGAGAATCATCATAAACCTATATCACCTCTCCCAGTCTTAAGGACCACCCTTAGACACAGGGTGCAAAGAATGTCAGAACCAGAGCAAGTGGAAGTTTGCTATGTAACTATTTGATCTGGGTTGGGCATGGCCATTACTTCTCTGGATGCGAGGGCATATGATCATTTTGATGAGACCCACACAAGACCTGTTAGCATTCCTCAGCATAAAGAGAAGAGCAGCTCATGGGAATTATAAATCAAGTGTTATAAGATTTCATGGGACTTAACCACTCCCTAAGGTTAATGAAAAGACAAACAATTGACTGGCAAGGCTTGGGGCTCTGTACATTGCTGATAGGACATTTCAGTAACCACCCTCTACCCCCCACAGCCTCTGATTTGTCCAAGTTTTTGGTAGGAACATTTCCATCCTGCACCTGCCTGTGAGTTACCTAGAGAATTTCTTGGGATTGTAGTTGCACTTGAATGTATCACCAATAAACTCTTGGAGAAACCTTTATGTGGTTTGTTGGTTAATTCTGTGTCTGGAGTGAATAGGCAATTCTTTATACCTCCCTGGGAAAAGTCACATGATAAAGCCCTTATGAATGTTTTGTAAATGATCTTATGAAGCATTATGGAAGAACAGCCTAACCCTGGGCTTATCCAATCACCAAGATAGTGTTAATTATTGGTTTGTAAATTGGAATCTGGATTTATAAGACAATAGCTCTCAACCCCCTAGGTTACTACTAAGCTAAGAAAACAGAGGCTCCAGCTTGGAAAGAAAAAGTTTCACAATGACCTTAAAAGACAATTACAGTCTACAATAAGCAGCAAGAATAATTCCCAGGGAGGGAGGGTGATCTGATTCCCAGAGTTTCCACATTATAATACAGGAAAGTGTTTAGATTTCCACATTAGATGCTACAGGGGAAGACATGCAAAGAAATGAAAGGTAGCTCGCCTACATGGAAAAAACATTCATAGAAACTTTTCCTGAGCATGAACAGATAGGTCCCTTCTGGATGAAAACATTAAGTCTACCATCCTCAACACCCTCAAAGAGATTAAGAAAAGCACAGGTAAAACTAAAGGAAACATGGAGAAAAATTCTCGTTAAATACAGATGGAAGAGTTAGAAATTATTAAAATAAACCAAATAGAAACTATAGAGTTCAAAAGTACAAAATATGAAATAAAAATTTACTATTATTCTTTCCATAATTTATATTTTATTCACATTACATCCCACTTGCAGCCCCCTCCCTTCTCTCCTCCTAGCCCTGCCCTTAAAATCCCTCCCAAATTACCCCTTCCCTGCAGAGAAGAGGAAGCTTGTCTTGGGTACAACCTAACCTGGGACATACAGTCTCAGCAGGACTAGGCACATCCTCTCCCACTGAGGCTCAACCAGGCAGTCCAGGTATGGGAAAGGGATCCAGTGGCAGGCAACAGAGTCAGAGACAGCCCCCGCTTGTCTTTAGGGGACCTACATGAAGACTAAGATGCACATCTGCTACAAATATGGGTGGAGCTTAGCTCTGGTCCCTTTGTGTTCTTTGTTTGGTAGTTCAGTCTGTGTGAGCCTCCATGGGCCCATGTTAGTTTGTTCTGTAGGTCTTCTTGTGTTGTCCTTGTTGCTTCCGGCTCACTTCTATCCTGGACTCTTGCAACAGACTCCTCAAGCTCTACCTGATGTTTGGCTGTGAGTCTCTGCAACTGTTTTCATCTGCTGCTAGATGAAGCCTCCCAGGAATCTGCTGGGTTCCTGTCTATAATCATAGCAAATTATCATTAATAGTCTCAGGGGTTGGCTATCTCCCTTGGAATGGGTCTCAAGTTGGCCCAGTCACTGTGTCATCTTCAGTCTCTGTATCATCTTTATTTCTATGCATTTAGTAGACAAGAAAATTTGGGGGTTGAAGGTTTTGTGGGTGGGTTGATGTGCCACTTTTTCTATGGGAAGTCCTGCCTGGCTACAGGAGGTGACCATGTCAGTCTCTGTGTCCCCTACAGATAGGAATCTCAACTGAGACTCCTTGTAGCCTCCTCCATCCCAGATCTCCCACTAGACCTAGAGATGCCCCCCACTACAAATATTCATTCTCCCATCCTCTCTTGTCCCCTCCCCCACACCTAATCACCATCCCCATACCTCCTCACCCAGTCTCCCCACAGTTCCCTCTCTCCATCCACTTCTGATGACTATTTGTTCTGAGATTCACACATCCTCCCTTGGTGCCTCCTTATTACCCAGTTTCTTGGGTCGGTGTATTGTAACATGGCTATCATGTGCTTTATGGCTAATATCCAATTATGAGTGAGTACACACAATACATGTCTTCTGGATCTGTTACTTTACTCAGGTAACACAGCACTTGATATTCTCAAGTTCCATCCATTTGCCTGCAAAGTTAATGATATATTTGTTTTTAATAGCTGAATAGTATTTCATTGTATAGATGTACCACATTTTCTTTACTCATTTTTCAGTTCAGGGACATCTAGGTTGTTTGCAGTTTGTGGCTATTCTGAATAATAATAGCTGCTGTAAACATATCTGAGTAAGTGTCTCTGTAGTATAGTGTAGCATCTTTTGGGTATATGCCCAGGAGTGGTATAGCTGTGTCTTAAGGTAGAATTATTACCAATTTTCTGATAAACTGCCAAATGAATTCCAAGGTGGTTGTACAAATTTGTGCTCCCACCAGCAATAGAAAAATGTACCCCATGCTCTACATCCTCACCAGCATGTGCTATCACTTGAGTTTTGATCTTAGTCATTCTGATGGGTGTAAGATGGAATCTCAGAGTCAATTTGATTTGCATTTCCCCAGAGATCTCCCATGCTCCTGGATAGGTAGGGTTAACAAAGTAAAATGGTCATTTTACCAAAAGCAATCTATAGATTCAATTTAATTCCCATCCAAATTTCAACATAATTTTTTACAGACCTTGAAAGAGCAATTTTCAACTTCATATGGAAAAAAATGAAAAAAAAAAAACCCCAGGTTAGCTAAAACAATCTTGTAAAATAAAAGAACTTCTGGAGATATTACCATCCCTGATTTCAAGCTATTCTATAGAGTAAAGGTACTAAAACTGCATGGTATTGATATAGAAACAGATAGGTTGCCCCATAGAGTAAACTTGAATAAACCTACATACCTATTGCCACTTGACATTTGACAAACAGGCCCAAACCATACAATGGAAAAAGGAAAGTATCTTTAAAAACTGGTGCTGTTCTATCTGGATATATTCATGTAGAAGAATGCAAATAGATCACATCTTTCACCCTGCACAAAACTCAAGTCCAAGGGGATCAAAGACCTTAACATAAAACCTGATACACTAAGTTTAATAGAAGAGAAAGTAGGGAACTGCCTTGAACTTATTGACACAGGAGAGAAATTCTTAAACAGAACACTAATAGCTCAGGAACTAAGATCAACGATTAATAAATGAGACATCATGAAACTGAAAAGATTTTGCAAGATGAAGGACATCATCAATAGAAAAAACAATAGCCTACATAATGGGAAAAGATCTTCACCAACCCTTTATCCAACAGAGGACTAATATCCAAAATATATAAAGAACTCAAGAAATTAGACACCAACAAACCAAATAAGTGAATTAAAAATGGGTACAGAGCTAAACAGAAAATTCTCAACAGAGGAATCTTGAATGGCCGAAAAACATTTAAAAATGTATTATTTTAGCAGCAGATTTAAGTAGGTACAGGAAAGAATTACTGAACTTAGTAAATTGGACTGTTCAAACAATGAAGCCCAAGAGCAGAAAACAAAGAAACAGACAAATAAAAAGAGTCTAAAAGAAGTGTGGACACACATTGGAGTGTAATTGGAATCCCAGAAGAAGATAAAGAGGAAGAATGTTCAAAGAAACCCCTGCAGCTGTGATCAATGTTATTTGTGTTTCCTTAGCTTTATCTATAGCACTCATTTGCCACAACTCCATTATCATAAATTATCCATCATTGTGAAGTTCACATATACCTGTAAAACACTGAAGGACTGTAAGATATTAGGCTCCCCTAAAAAGGAGGTAGAAAAATATATTGAAGATGAGAAATATCAGAAGGTTGAGAAGAGGACAGTAGTGGAGAGGAGGGTATCTTTCAAACAAAGGCAAGAAGATCAGATAACCCCAGTAAATAAGGTGGTTGTTTCCAAAAAGAAAATAACAAATAACAAACAAAGAAAACAAACAAAAATTCAGTTGTCCCATCAGCTAAGAAGGAATCTGTCACTCCAGGCATAAAGGGAGCAGCCATGCCAACTATGAAGAGAGTTACAATGGTAAAGGTAGTTACAACAAGAAGAGGGCAGTGTCAGTGAAAGCACTGGCAGTAACCCTAGGTGACAAAGCAAACAGTCGTTCCAGCTAAGAAGCCAAGAATGTCGAGAATGTTAAAAGAAAGGCAGTGTTGAGGAGGAAGAGGAGGATACATCTGACAATGAAGAGAGACAGGGTGAAGACAAGGACAAAAATGGTGATGATGGTAGTGATGATGATGATAATGTTGATGATGATGGTGGTGATGATGATAGATAAGATGAAGAGGATGCCAAAAAAGATGGAGACCACAGTGTCCAAAGGAAAGAAGGCTTTTGCAAAAATCACTGTTGTGAAAGCCAAGAGCATGGCCAAGGAGGAAGATGAAGAGGGACAAGATGAAGAAGAGAAAGATGATCCTGTTACAGCAGCACCTTGAAAGCAAAAGAAGCAAACAATTAGTTGCTCTTGAAGCCACAGACAGAGTGGAAGGTTCAGCACCAACAGCATCTGTCAATCTCCTTACTGAAAACCTGAATCTTAACACATCTGTCCCTGAATGAAAACTCAACTCATGAATGTTCTGCTGAAGATGATCTTGATATTGAGCATGTCAGAAAGGCCATTCATAAGGTGTGCAGTCAGCTGGACTTTGAATCTGACAAAAATCTAGAAAAAGTCTTCAAGGTCACTGTTTTCAAGGTCTTGGACAATGACTTTAAACTAGAGAGACAAAAAGAAAGACAGTGAGAAAGTTCAATTTCCAAAAACACTTTCGGTCCCCAAACTCTCAACATCACTCAGAGTTAATAATAGTCTTTTATTAAAAAGAGTTTTTTTTTTTTAAAAAAGAAGACATTAATACATTTATGTCTTCAACAGATCAAATCTAATGGAATCTGTCACTTTAGGAATCTGTCACAAACACTGCTAGAGAATGCTTGCAGCATGGTGAAAGAACCCTAGGAAGGAAGCTGAGCCCATATGCAAATGCAATGGTAAAAATGGAATCAGAAAAACAGCAGACACAGCACATGGGCAAAGATAGCATGGACAGAAATAAAAAGTCGGTATCATTGTCTTGTGGGTTTCAAGGTTGCTTGTTTTTAGACGATTTAAAAGTCACATGAATGAAGCAACCATGTTAGAGCAGTCATTGCACGGTTTGTGAATCTAGTTTTGCATATAGTTTGTGGACATTGCAATATTTAGTTGCAGAGAAGATGTACTGGGTAAAGAATTTATGTGTCCAATGAGGCTGATTTGGTAGTAATTCAAGTGAGATTGTAATCAATTTAAAATACTAATCGTGACACACAGGCCACATTGAAAACATTGAAATGCACACAGAGGGAGACATGTAAAGAAAAAAGGATAGTGAAATCCAATAGGAAAGCCCTGTGTGTATTAGACAAGACAGTGTTCTCAAAGTCAGCACAAGAAAGACGAGACATACCATGGAACATGTAATAATTGCAAACACACACAATTTAAAACAGTGCTTCAAAATAGCAAACAAGACCATGTCTCCCATTAGAAGAGCACATAGTACTGCTCCTTTTGTTTATATGGTCTGGAACTTTTCCTCAGATTTCTTTTGGGCTCCACTTGCAGACAATCTAAACTGTCTAGAGTCATACCTCAGTATTGCCCCTCAGCTCCTGTGGCCACTGTGTGTTTTCTGTTCAGTTTCATATTCCAGTTGCTTGTTGCTGGCCTTTGGAAAACAATTCCCTTCTCTGTATTTCCCTTGTATTTTCTCTCCTTCCTGTGCTCACTCATGCCTTTTTCTCTGGTGCATGTTACAGACAAGCATTTTGATGCAATTTACATATTATAGAATGATCCAATCATTTATGTTATGGCAGCTGTCATCTACGATGTACTAAATATAACCCTTCTGGCTCTCTTTTGATTGATATGTTCCTAGTATGTATGTACTCATTGCCTTACTTTAATCTCTCTCTGTCATCATACTAAGAGTGAGTTTATTATAGGCAAAGTATAGTCAGGCTTTATTTTTCATTTACTTTAATAATAATTTTTGTCTCTTATATGTTGTGATGTAGACCTCTCAAATTTTTTATACTCATCAATATGCAGAGTACTATTGTATTATACATGTTTCCATTGCTGTGACAGAATACTCAAGGGAAGTAATGTAAATAGAGGAAAGTTATATTTTGTCTCATGATTCCAGCAATTTCCGGTGACAGTTGCCTATCGCCATTGCTTTTAGGTCTGTGGCAAGGTTGACTCATCACGATGAAAGGGTGACACAGAAGAAAGCTGCTCAGCTCACTGTGTGATGGAAGCACAGAACACTAGAAAGAGCTGGACAAGATACACTCTTAAAGCCACACCTCCAGTGAACACTTGCTCCAACCAGGCTCCAATCTCCAGGCTGCAACAACCTTCCAATGAAGCCATCATCTTACAAGTTCAGTGGACTATCGGGTTTGATTTTTCTCAATCCTAATTTTAATAATGGGTTTTAAACACTTTAACCCCCCTTCTAGCCCAGCACCCATCAAAGATAGTGGAAAAGAAAGCTTATTAGGATTCAGGGAAAGTGGGCCTGATTAGAAATTGTTCTTTGGAGCAAAATTCATGTGTTGTCAGGAAATCAGCAGTTCAGTTCACAGGAATTATCAGAGGCAACTCAGTCCACTTGCAAACACATTATGAATATACTAATAGTTCGTTTCTGTAGTGTCTGGGATAGCAAACACAAATCAGCAGCAGTGACATGACCTAGCAGAGACTGCCAGGCCTCAGCAAAATTGGCAGGAGGGATTAGGACTAGCAGGGACACCAGGAAAAGTTCTTTGCTGTGCCTGTATCAGCTAAGTGAAGATCAAGCAAAGATGCAAGACCAAGAAGAATTACAAAGCTATGTAAGCAGGCCAGCCAAGCCTCCATCACTGTTTGTTGGGTCCCATTTATACTCCCTCCAATCATCACATGTCCTCCATGGGTCTTGCCTCATGATGTGTCTTTCCTAAACATGTGAATCTGGCTTAGGAAAACTGCATGTGAGGATGTATCATCTGACATCACTCTGCAAGAACACCATCAGAGGGTTTTTTTTTGGTGCATTTCTGTCTATGGAGTCACGACAAATGGAGCTCAACAACACAATGTAAGGCAAACTGATACATGCATGTCCTTAGCAAAGAATCCTTCATCACGAGTCCTTTCACATGCTTGCTTTATCAAAACATCCTTTTACCTGTATCTGCTTCAGCAAAACATTCCTTCACCTGTCTGCTTTAGCAAAACACCCTTTCACCCATGTCTGCTTTAGGAAAGCACTCCTTCACATGTCTGCTCCAACAGAACACCACCCAACACAACTGACTTTCCAAAGAACCCTTAAGTTTCCACTTCAGTGGACTACTATATTAGTATAGTAAAAACCTGTGTGATCAGACACTTCCCCAAAGTCCCATAGTTGGTAGCCAACCATTAATACACGGGTGTTCTGGAGGACAGTTGACATTCAAACCACTGTAGCTGACTGCTATTCTTCTGTTTTCTCTTCATTGCATTCTTGCTTTGTTTTCCTCTTGTTCTGACCTCTCCAATTTTTTGTATCTTTTATATAATTTTTTATTTTCTATTCCCCATTGGTCTATTAATTATACTCTGAGAAAACAGTATATTTCTCTTAGGATTTAAACTATATATTTATGATACTCTAAGATGCTTCTTTTAAATAGCACTGTGTCATTTTATTTGTAATACGGTATCATCCTTATGAAAGAATATCCCTAATTCCTATCTCCTATCCAGTGTGACATCTCTACCATTCATTTCACTTATTCATATTAAAAATTATTATTTTAATTGCTACCTTAAATGTATAAAATGTTAGAATATTTTATTTTACATGTATTTCTTTCTCTGATGTTCTCTCTTTAAGTAAATCTTAACTGCTAGCCTATTTCATTTTTCTTGTCACTGAAGAACACTTCTCTAATACATTTGTGTTGAGATATTTTCATTTCAATGTCTCTTGCAGAAAAAATGCATCACCATCAAATTCAGATTTATTATCTTTTGTATTCCTCTTTGAATATTGAGAGACACTGTATATAAACTTCTAGGTTACTATAATTGTCCTTAAACATTTAAAAATATCATATTCCATTCCTTTCCTAGTTGCCTGGTTGCTGGTAAGAAACCATACACCTCTCTCTCTCTCTCTCTCTCTCTCTCTCTCTCTCTCTCTCTCTCTCTCTCTCACACACACACACACACACACACACACACATCATATCTATATGATCCCTATTGATAAAGTAAATTTTCACTGAATTCTAGAAAGCCTTTAATTTTTTTTCTTCCCTGACCCAAGGGTCATTGAATAGGGAGTTGTTTAGTTTGTATGTGCACGTGGGCTTTCTGTTGTTTCTGTTGTTGCTGAAGTTTAGCTTTAACCCATGGTGATCTGATAAGATTCATGGGTTTATTTCACACTTCTTGTATCCACTGCCGTTTGCTTCATGACCGACTATATGGCCAATTTTGGAGAAGGTTCTGTGAAGTGCTGAGAAGAAGATAGACTGTTTTGTGTTTGTGTGGAATGTCCTGTTAGGTCCATTGGAATCATAGCCTCTATTAGTTTCATTTTTTCTCTGTTTAGCTTTTGCTCAGTGTACCTGTTCATTGGTGACAATGGGGTGTTGAGGTCTCTCATAATCAATATGTGGGGTTCGATGTGAGATTTAAGCTTCAGTAATGTTTCTTTTACGGATGTGGTTACCCTTGCATTTGGGGCACAGATGTTCAGAATTGAGATGTCTCTTGGTGGATTTTTCCTTTGATGAGTATGAAGTGCCCTTTCCTGCCTCTTTTGATTATTTTTGCTTGAAAGTCTATTTTATTAGAAATTAAAATGGCTACTCTAGCTTGCTTCTTGGGTCCGTTTTCTTATAAAACCTTTTTCCAACCCTTCATACTGAGATAATGACTACCTTTGTTGCTCTTTCTTGATGCAGGAGAATGATGGATCCTGTCTCTGCATACATTCTGTTAGCCTGTGTCTTTTTACTGGGTAATTGAGTCCACTGATATTGAGAGATATTAATGATCAGTGATTGTTACTTTCTGTTATTTTGATATTGGTGGTAGTTGAGAGTGTATGTGTGTGCACACATACACACATGCGTTTCTTTTCTATTGGTTTTAATGGTGTGAAATTATTTACTTGTATTTTCTTGAGTGTAGTTAGCCTTATTGGGCTAAAGTTATCCTCTGTAGAGCTGCGTTAGCAAAAAGGCATTGTTTGAATTTGGTTTTGTCATAGAATATTTTGGTTTCTCCATCTATAGCGATTGAAAGTTTTGCTTGATAGTAGTCTCAGCTGATATCTGTAGTCTCTTAGAGTTTGCAAGACCTCTGCCTAGGCCCTTCTAGCTTTTTGAGTATAGATGAGAAGTCAGGTATAATTCTGACAGGTCTACCTTTATATGTTTCTTGGCCTTTTCCCCTTCCTGCTTCTAAAATTTTTTCTTTGTTCTGTATATTGAGTGTTTTGATTATTATGTGGCAGGAGGATTTTTCTTTTCAGGTCCAATCTGTTTGGTGTTCTGTACGCTTCTTGAACCTTTGTGGGCATGTCTTTCTTTAGATTAAATAAATTTTCTTCCATTATTTTGTTGAAGATGTGTTCTTGGCCTTTGAGCTGGGACTCTTCTATTACTATTCTTAGGTTTGGTCTTTTTATAGTGTCCAGAATTTTCTGGTTGTTTTGTGTCATGAACTTTTTAAATTCTGCATTTGAGGATATATTGATTTCTTCTATCATAGTGTCTAAACCTGAGATTCTCTCTTCCATCTCCTGTATTCTGTTGGTGATGCTTATGTCTGTAGTTCCTGTTCTCTTTCCTAAGTTTTCCACATCCAGGAGTTCTTTATTGCTTCCATTTTCCTTTTCAAGTCTTGGACAGTTTTATTTATATCCTTCACCTGTTTAATTGTGTTTTTCTGTATTTCTTTATATTTATTTGCTTCCTCTTTTAATGCTCCTATCTGTTTGAATGTATTTTCCTATATTTCCTTAAGAGATGTATTCATGTCCGCTTTAGAGGCCTCTATCATCTTTATAAAATTGGATTTAAGATCCTTTTCTTATGCTTATTTTCATTAGGATATCCAGGGTTTGTTGTAGCAGGACAGCTGGGCTCTGGTGGTGCCATATTGCCCTGAGTCTTGTTGATTGTGTTCTTACACTGTAGGCATCTGTTTTTCCCTGGTGTTGGCTGGATGATCCTGATGGCAGCAGAATTTCTTTAGAAGGTTGGGAAAGCTATGGGCCAGACAGTGGAGGTCAGGATATCTTATTCTGTTGGCTGTACCTCAGGTAGACCCCACTCTGCAGGTTGTGTCTCTGGTGGACCCTATTCTGCAGGCTATGAGCCAGTCAGATCCAGCTAGGGTGATGGGCGGATCCGACTAGAATGAGCGTTCAGGCAGGGTTCCAAGATGGTTAGTTTTGGGGCTCCTGAAGTTCCATGAGGAGGCAGGATGCACTCAGGGTCCTGCATGTCTCCTCTGAATCAAAGAGCCAGATCAACACAATGGGCTCAGAGGAACACATGTCACCCTACTTGCCTCTGCAGCTTCATTGACCTCTTTAGTCTTTGTATCTTTGATTTTCTCCTGGGAATCTGCTTATCCAGTTTTATAATTTGGGTCTTTATCCTGGTTGTGGTTCCTGAGTTTTCTAAAGCTCAGTCCTCAGTGCCAATGCTTGGCAGATTTTCCACTGTAACCCACAGTTGCTGCGTGGGATCTTGTTTGGGTTGTGGATTAACATCAGTCATAGAGAAGCATTTACCAACCTTGCAATCATTCAGGGAATCTGCTATCTGAGCTGTGCAGTTCCCGGTTATTTCTCCAAGTCACAGATTTGGGTTTTCCTTTCTGTTTTCCACCAGACTGAAAGGCAGGCAAAAAGCAATGAGAAGACTGAGAAAACTTTTCTCCAGATAAGGTAAGGCAAAGTTCCCAGTAATTCATTTCTCCCAGAACCTAGGATGCTGCTAAGAGGTATTCATTCTTCAAGTGTAGCTCATTCCCAGGAAATTGTAGAAGATGCTTACAGGGCAGTCAAAGTCCTTCCTTTGGCTCCCCAGTGAAAGAATTTGGAGACAAGAACAATAGGCCAGCAAGGGTTAGTGTTTATTGAGAAAACGAAAGTATAATCTGAGTGGTAAGATGGATGATTTTTAAGTTGGACTGACCTGGGAAAGGTTACAGGCTGTTAGTCAAGAGATTTTGCTGCTTTTGTGCAAATTAGACCTAGAAATTTTATTAAGGTTGAATCAGATCAAATCATGCTCAGCTGATGGTTGATGTGAAGAGCCCTGAACAATGGGATTAATTTTCTCTTAAAACCTCCCTTACTGGTATCGAAGTATCAGAAGTGGAATGTCATACAACATCCACTTGGGAAAATTTTAGTGCATTGTGAATGATCTGTGGGAATTGTGGATGGAAGTGGTTTTGAGAATTTGGCAGGGTATCCTAGGGGACAAAGGTTCTGAATTTCTGATTGGATTTGTGATTTCCTTATTCAGTGCAAAGCATAGAGGGGATACCAGTGAGGGACCATCACTAATCTATGCCTTCTTGCCTAGTATGACGTTCAGAGAAATGGGAATCTTTTTCCTGGCGGTTTCCTGTGTGCACCTCATTGGATTCCCAAAGGTTAAATCCTTTCGTACACCTATAAGAATGAATCCTCCAGGAGTTAATTTCACAATGCTATTTCCACACTCAGCTGGCAGTGATTCCTCAGAACAGCTCCTCCATCTATTATTATTACAGATTCTTTTACCTCAAGGATATCCATGGTATTTTGGATATAAGCAGATTCAACTAATCAAGGATGAAAATGCTGAAAAACAAAACTGCATCTCTACATGTATGAGTTTTTTATTTTTAATGCCATTAGTCCTTAAACAAAAAGTATGACAAGAATTGACTGCACATGTGGCTAGTGGTAACCCAAATGTGTTTTAAAGAGCATGAGAGGATGTATTTGTTAGAAAAAAGTATAGCATTTCTTTTATAAGAGGACTGACTATTCCTGTATTTTGGTATAAGAGTGCACCTCCCAGAACCAACGCTCCAGAAACGTTGTGGGAAGAGTGCCCTTCAGCTGTGAGATTTGCCTGTACCCCCAGAATGGAAATCAATTATCACACTCAGTTCCTTAAGGAGTCAAAGAGAAACCACTGATTGTACATTTGTCCTGTTCAGAACTCTTTGCATTCAGTGCTGAGAACAGAAATGGTATTTCTATTTTCATTCAGTTCAAAATAATTTCTAAATTCCTTTTCATTTTTTTCCTCTTTTATGCTATAGTTTATACACAAGAGTGTAGCTTCATTTCCAAATATGTTGAGCTTTTCAAATATGTTCTGCTATTGATTGCTAATTAAATTCTATTGTGACAAAATAGTAGATTTGTAGATTTTGAATCCTTTTATATAAGTTGTTATTTGTTTCCTGACCCAGACTATAGGAGGTCTTTGTGATAGTTCCATATACACTTGAGAAGAATATAAAAGTAGGAATCAGCCATTTTTAAGGGAATTCTCTATAAATTAGGTCAAATAGATGAGCCTTGTTCACAGAATAGTTCATCTTCTATATGCTTACTAAGTTGTTGTTCGCATGTCCCACCACTGAGAGGGAAGAAGTAATGGGAGGGGGCATGAAAGACAGGAGAAGGGGAGGAGACAGGGAGGGAGTCAGGGGAGTGTAGCAGAAAGAGGGAGAGGAGAAGAAAGAAAAGAAGATGGGGAGAGGAAAGGAGAAAAGGGTAGAGTAGGGGAGTGGAGGGCAGAAAAAGGGGAGGAGGGACTGGAGGGGAGAAGAGGAGAGGGGGAGGGGAATGAAGAGGAAAGGAGAACAGGGGAGGAGAGGAGAGGAGAGGAGTAGTTGGAGACTTTCTCTCTTAATTCTGTCATTTTTTACTTCAATATTTTATGCTCCATTAGGTATAGAAACATTTGTGATCATTATATTTTCTTAATGAATCCACCTTTTCATCATCATAGAAACTAACAGTGTAATTGATCTGAAATATAGCTTTTCTTATAACACAGGAACCATTTCTAAATTGTTGTTTTCAACCCTTCCCATTTGTTTGTTTGTTATTTGAGGCAGCTGGTCACATAGCATCCACTGTCAGGCAGTAGAGAGAAATGAAGGCTAAACCCACATTTTCCTGTTCCCATTTCAAGGCTCCAGACCATGAATTTGTGCCGTCTACAGTTAGGATGGACTTTCCCCATTTAGTTAACATAATCTAGTAATCTTGCACAGGCATGTTCAGAGACGTGCAAAGATCAAACCCAGGACTTTACACATAGTAGAAAGAATTAGTGTGTTTTTTAGAGGTCGAATTTGTCTGAATCTTGCCGTTTTCTAAAACCAAAGTGATTATGCCTTACCCACAATCGAGATATTTAAACATCTTACATTCAATGCTGTTATTGATGTGGGTGACTGAATCATTACCTTTCAGTTCTGTGGTTTGCTCATGGTAGACAAGTTCTCTTCCACTGAATCACACACTCAGTTCTTAAATACTCTGTGTTGGTGTTTGTTTTCTGTGTTTCTCCAAAATCATCTGTTTCTCTTTTCTTCTTTCCATCTTCTTTTGTATTGATTTAATTTCATGATGACACCGTGTCTCCTTTCAAAGTGCATTAGCTCCAACTTTGGCTTTTGTTATTTTAGTGTCTGTTTAGACTTTATCCTAACACTTTTTATGCACCCATGGTCTGATTTTTTACTTGTGGCAGAAGAAACTGCAAATATACACTGACATTTCCCACCACGTGGGTATAACTGTCTTTATAAAATGCACATTTATGTATGCTAGAACCTTTCACAGGACACTGCTATACTTTTAACAGTGGATTACCTTTGAAGAGATGAATACTTTATTGTCAGTATATGTGTGGTGGTTAATATTGATTGCCAGCTTCACAAGATCCATAACCACCCAGGAGACACGTCTCTGAACATGCCTGTGCAAGATTACTAGATTATGCTAACTAAATGGGGAAAGTCCATCCTAACTGTAGATGGCACAAATTCATGGTCTGGAGCCTTGAAATGGGAACAGAGGAAAATGTGGGTTTAGCCTTCATTTCTCTCTACTGCCTGACAGTGGATGCTATGTGACCAGCTGCCTCAACCTTCTGCCTCCATGACGTCCCCACCACGACGGACTGGCCCTCCAACCAGGAAAAAAAAAAAAAAACAACTTCTTTCTTTAAGTTATTTTTTTCCTGAGGAACATGTGAAGTAACTAATACAATATTTATGGTCATGGATAGCATTGCTGATGCTATTTGCTTGTCTCTGTGATTGAAAATATTTTCTTTTTAATATCTTTCTTCTCCGTGTGAATATGCTTTCATGTTTGCTGCAGTGTATTTCTTCCAGTCTCCTTTACATTTCATGACCCTCCTCTATTTAGGATGCAGGATACTATGCAGGATGCTCTGGCTGTTAGGGTTTTTGTTTTTCACCTTTTTCTTCACACGTGGTAGTTTTTATGGTGTGTTGATCTGTCCTTCAGTTCATTAATCACCCAACCCAAGCATCTTCAAAACCCACAACTTCACCTCTACTACCAAAGTGGATATTTTCTCACTTGGTAGAGTTTTAGTTTACAAATTCCTGTTGATTTTCTCTTCCTCTTATCCACTTTTAAAGCATCTTTATCGTGGGTATTTTTAACTCTGTGTTTCCTGTGGGTCTTTTCTACCATAAGGAGTACCTTCTTGTGGTAGGTTGCCTGGTACTTTGCTTCTTATTCATGTTTCTTGGCTCCATGACACTACAGATACAGTTTGGAGGTTATGGATAGGACCATCTTCCTACAGAGGCTGAGTTTCCACTGGAAAATGCACAGGGCCAGTGGGCCATGTTATCTAAATAGTATATGATCCTTGTGCTTGAACTTGATACATTTAAGTTGGATCCTTCTTTTCAGCCTACTGAAGGATGGCCATTTTAGTGAGTTTATAGACTTTGCTCTTCATGCATGGCCTTTGGGCGCATTAGCTGAACATCTGTATCTAGTCCATTCTTGTTTACTGAACATCTGTATGTGTTCCATTCTTCCTTTCCCAACGCGGCTGCAAAAGTTTCTGCTACTCTGAAAGCCTCCCAGGTGCTGTAGCTAACTCATCTTTGGATTCACTTTGCTATAGTTATCTTAAACATACCCAATAAGTGAAATGAACTAATTTAGGATTTATATTCAACATTGCCTTTTAGGTCCCAGGCAATATGATACCTTGAAAATCCAACTTCTGCATTTATTCCAGCAGGGCAATCACTTTCTGTGTGGCCTCCATTTCCCTCCATGGTTTACTGGAAAGCGACTGGGAAAAGTCAAGATTAATGTGGCCTCTTCTAGTCTGTCTCTCTCCCCAGAGATTATATCCGTCCATCTCTGCTCATTTCCCATTTATGATTTCCAAGTGTTGTTTGTCCATAGCAGTTTGCTTTAGCTCTGTATAATCTGATACATCTGTTCATAACTCAGGATCTCGATGCTCTTTGTCTGAGAGTTTAAAGCATCTCATCTTGGAAGTTGTCTCTTTGAAATAGTACTTTATTAAAGACTCACATTTAAAAAAAACAATTACTAGAGTCAAATATATTAAGAAATATAAAGCCTACATTTTTTAAATATCAAAGTTGTATTTCATCCTCACTAACAGATACTTGGCATAATAACTGACATTAATAACACATATTTCCTGTTAGAATTCCAAATTTTCAAAAATCCAGAACAACTCAGAATAGTGTCATGTTGTCTGATGGAAGAGCTGACATTAGAGTCAAACTGAACTGATGGTGTGATCAGTTGCATATTAGATAACTTCCTTAACTGTAGCTTCCTGGCTTTGAAAATGGAAGTAATTGCTTTTATTCTGAGTAGTTGCTATGCAACCTGTAATAGGCTACACATAATAACATTGTATATTGGGAGGGGTAGTAAAAGCAACGTAAGTATCTTTCAGGAGTGTTGTAGCTTAATAAGCCACAATGTATCTACCCCATGAGCCCGTTTGTAGCCATTTAAAACCAGTAACAATGTCACAGGACTCTTAGGGCTTGTTTTAAGATCATAAGTATAAAAAGAAAGGTAAAGATATCTAGATATAAACTAAAATCTGAGCGTACAGATCTGTGTTCTAATATATGGACTTTTTATTTGTTAACATGGCTTTTCTGCAACAAGGGCAGGTAAGAACTTCAAGTGATTTAGGCTGATATAGGGAAAGGAAGAGGGAAAGACAAGGGAAAGAAAAGGTGCCTTAAAGAAATTCATCTCAAGAAATGCCTGCCTGCAATGGTCACTGGTTTTTGTTTTGATTTCTTTTTCTTTATACTGATTACAAGGATAAATGGATGGTTCTAGTGTGACTCTTTAGATGTATATTATAAACTTAGTCCAATTCATATTTTACTAACAAAACTTCTGAGTCATAAAAGGCAGTTAATGATTAGCGCATAGGCCTTTAACCCAAACACTGGCCCTTGGCAAGAACTAATGATCTGCCACCAAGCAAGTCTCACTGCCTGTGCCGAGGCACAAGTCTGACACCCTCAGAGCTTGCTTCTTGTTACCATCACATGAATGTGAGTTAGAGGAATGTAGACACTTGGTCACTGTGTCTTTACAGTACATTCCTTTTCTGTCATTTGCTTCTTAAGTCCAAATGTACAGTTGGCAAAGACTTTGCAGAGGATGAATGTTAACATGAGAGGCATAGGCATACCTTTAGCCTAATTCCTAAATTGCACATCCATGGACTTATTTCTTGCCCATTTATTTTTACATTACCCCATGCCTGTAATGTTTCTGTGTTTCAAAGAGTCATCTGAGTTAATAATAATTTTTTTTTTCACAAAAGGACAACTCTGTCAACTAAAAGTTTGCAGCTCCAAGATTTAGATGGAGAATCAGATGTGACAGAAGAATGATCCTCACATCTTAAATGTGCTAAGCCAGCCCAAAGGTCTGCCCTGTCAGCCTGGCAAACATGGAGACAATTCAAGTAGCATCTGTTGAGATAATATACAGATAGAAGGAAGGACACTCCAGACGCCCCAGAGATCCCACATAGACCTTTTGGATTAGGCTTCTAGGGATATCTACCATGAGAAACAGAGAGATGGAGGTAACAAACTGGCCTGGTTGTAAGGAAGCCTGCAGCAACACCTAAGTGTTTGCTTTTCCTACCTTATTTTTGTGATCTTTGTCTTTAAGACATGAGCAGAAGACAGGGGAAGCTTTGTATGGGGTTTTTACCCAGATTATGATAAGCGTAATAATACTACATAACTTCAGCTCACTACTAATAATTGACGGAAAATTTAGACTATGAGAAAAAACATAGTTCAGGTTCCCAAGGGGGCTGTAAATGAGGACTATTCCTTACACTAGTACTGGTGCATCTTGCTTCATGTTTCCCTCCTTTTCTGAATTGGAAACTGCAAGACGGGGCTATTCTATGCATCTGTCACCTGTTGAGTGCTTCATCAGTCCAGTGTGAGCTGGCATCTTTCAGATGGACACTAAACAGTAACAAAAATACTGTCCAGAAGACAGCACGGAGTTATACATCCATTGTTTCCCATTGTACTTATTTTTAATTCTCGTTAAAAGCTCACCAAGACTGAAAGTATGGTTTTGTCTAAAGCATGCCGTCACCTGACCTGTGCAAGGTAATGTCATATAACGGCTCAAACAACAAAACTTGGGGCCGAGACTATGCTGTGGAGAATTGGCAGTGAGGTTGAGAGAGAATCCATCATGTCTTAAATTCATCTTGGTGACTCAATTCAGTGCTGAAAATGCATAAGTTTTGAAAAGCCATGCTGAAGACTTAGTCTACGAAGTCTGCAGGACATGGTGACATTTACAGCTTCCACCATCTAACGTGGCCACAGGGATGTGTGGTTCACTCATCTAATTGGCACAATTGTAATCTAATGCAAGCCCCCAAATGTGGCAGAGATCCGTATTTCACAGCATCATGTATTTTGTGAAAAGATGAGAGAATTGTGCTTATCTGTAGCTTATAGGCAGGAAACAGAGATAGATTACCCTTTCGGAGCATTTATTTTCTCATATAATTGGACTGTACTCAGCTCACGTATCAAATTCAGTCAATAAGAACGCATTGGCAGCCTGTTACGGCTCGACAAACCCCACTGTAAAGATTACAGTTCAATCCTGCCTGCTCACTGCGGCTCTCCACTCCATCTTCCCAACTTCATCTGAAATGATATGTTGTAAACGGACATATTTATCTTCCAGATAATCCCAGATGGTTGGAATAAAGAGCTTGTCATCAATTTGAAGCTTTTCTCTCCCACTTTCCTAATCATTTATTGGAGAAGAAAAATAGCTCTAGAAAAAAAAATGTTTAACCACACGTTCGATAAATCCTTGGTGCATTTCCCTCATTCTCTGTCCAACGGCAAACATGCCTCCATCAAGATTAATATTAAACTCAGCCTCGGGCTGAGTGCTAGGTTTGAGTAATGGCAAATATCTAAGCATTTCCCCCATAGATCTGTTCTTGTTTTGGATTGTTGGCCTTCTAAGCATACAAACTGGGAAAGCCACCTGCCAGTGACTATGAATCAAAATTTTTGACATCTAATTGACATGCTGTGACTTAGCTTCTTTGCAGGATGAAGGTCTAGAGAGTGGAAACAGGGTCTCATGTACCAAGGCTGGCCTTGAACTTGCTATGTAGCCAAGGATAGCACTAAATTCCTGGTCCTCTTGCATCTACCTCCAAGTACTTGGATTTCAGGACCGTACCGTCACATCCAGTTCTACTTGACTTCTTGGTGTGTTACTTGATCTTTCACACTATTAAAAGTCCTTTTCTTGAAGAAAGCTGCTTTCTGTAAAATTTAGATCACTCGTAATTGAAGTCTCATTTAAATACCTTGAGAAGAGAACAATGAAGAAAGTGAAAAAAATTAAGGCCAGTTGTGTCCCAATTGTAGATTTCATTAATAAAATCATAAATAGTTTTCTTTATGAAAACTCAGGGTAATGCCTTTATATTTTCATCTTGCTAAGGATTTGACATGGTTCTCTGGGGATCAGGGTACCTGAAGATTCAACTTTCCTAATGCTGAGATCCTTTAAGACAGTTCTCCATGTTGCGCTGACCCCCCAACCAACTGCTACTTCATATCTGTAATTTTGCTACTGCTATGAGTTGGAATGTAAATATCTAATATGTGACCCCCAAAGGGATCAGAACACAGGTTGAGAACTGCTGCAATAGACCCTTCTGCCCACACAGCCCTAACACATGAGGACAGCAGGCTTAGACTCTGACCCTAACACTGTCTTTGTTATTAGATTACAGTTATGTGAATGTTCCTTTGGGAGAGACACATCATCCTCCCTTTTGAAGCTGACCTGTTCGTTTATATAGCACCGTCACTGCAGTGTGCAAAAGGATTGTCAGGCATCCTAACTGGGTTACCCACCTAACCAGTCAATAATTTAAGTAACGTTTTAGTTATTTAGGTCAACTTTGATTAAGTTCTCACTGGTACAGTACATGTAAAAGTAAAGGGGAAAACAAGGTCTAATAAAATTCTGATCATGATCCCTATGTGGCATAGAATCATTGTGAACATGTCCCCTGAAGTATGTTTACATATGTTTCTCATGCACACAAAACACTGAGATGAAAAAAAAAAAAAAGCCCATTCCAAAACAAACGTCTGACTTCAGGCACAACAATTTCATCCCCCTCTTTGGATTGTACTTTTGTTTTGAAAGATTATTTTACTTTATTTTTAACAGATTTTTTTAAAGAACTCTCAACATGATCTTGATTGGAAAGGCTTCTTTTTCAGTGACAATTTTCCGGAGGCTGTGAGCCTACTTTTAGACTCTGAGCCATGCAAGAGGCTTGCTTGAGAAAGCAGTGGCAACTAATGCATTGTGCTTTCCTTTAACTCTTGCCATCCTGGTTTTGTTTCATTTTCATTTTTGATAGATAGCCGATGATTCTGCACACTCTGAAGAGTGTATCGGAGGGGCACGAGATGATGTTTTGATTCAGAGTCACGCTGTATGATCTCATTAGAGGAGAGAGCTCATCTACTCTTAAGTGTTCATTGTTGCTCCATGCTGAGGATAGTCAAAGCCCTCCCAGCCATTCCTAGACACATAAGATAGCAGCAGTATCACACTGTCTGCTCATCCCGAAATGGAGGGGCCCTCATTCTGTCTCTCATTTTTCTCATTGCACCTCTTTACTCTGTCTGCATCTTACAACACATTCATTTTTGTTACATCCTAGCTGCTTCATTAAGAGATTTTCGTAGTAGCTGAGTGTCATGAAAAAAGTAACCGAGACTGCCAAGGTGTGGTAACCTCTGGTTTACTGTGTGGACACATCACAAAATGGTGATGGCCTGTTAGCCAACGGCAGAAAGTAAGAGGTGGGAGTCTCTGTAGAGAAATTGGAACTCTGGGAGATAGTCAGAAGAAAGAGATTTGCCACCCAGACTTCAGGGGAGGTCGGACATATGAAACGGAAGAGAGGCAACTAACCATGTAGAAGACAGAATAGTTTAAATGGGTTCTATAAGTTACGAGCTAGTCTGGAAACTAGAGACAGCTTAAGGCCATAGCATTGTAAATAAAAAGCATCAGGGTTTAATGAAGTGAGTTCTTGGCCTTCTCACTCAAAATTATTAGTGGTTCTCTTTTTGCCTTATCCTTGCAGTACACAATTTTAAACGAATGCTTCAAGTTCTTTGAATATATTGTTAGAGGTTTCCTTAAAACTCTCCCAGTTCACATATCAATTCAAAATTAACTGACACATTCACCACACATATCTTCCAATCCAAGAACTTGTTTATTATCTTTTGCACTAACTAGTAAAGGCTTTGCTCTTCTATCTAGTGTATAGACAGTAGAGCAATGTCTAATGTGCTTCACGGTTATTATTGGACTAAGGGATTATCTGTGTATTGCGCCTAACTTGAAAAAGAGTAGCCCTACATCTCTTTATTAAGTATAAATATTTTTTTATAAGATTGAGTTAGGGAATGTTTATATGTAAGATTACTGTCTTTTATACTGTCTCTGCATGTCTATGTCTTTGAGAATATGACTGTGTGTCTGTATGTGTTATGTGTGTCCATGTGCATGTGTGTGACTTTCTATGTGTGTATGTCTGTGTCTGTGTGTCGGTTTGGGTCTCTGTGCACACACATGTGAAAGTAAGCTTAACTGGCTATCAGTTTGATCGAATACCTGTTTGTATCCACTTGTGTTTACATATATAGATTTTACTCTTTAACTTATTTAAATGTTGAAATGCATTCTGGGTTTCCTTTTCTTTTTCCTATTAAATCACCCACAGTCTCTCCAATGTGTCAACCCTGGTTACACTAATGATTCTAAAGCGGGAGCTCCTGCTTATTAGTCGTTCCTTGGGAATTATAGGAAGGATTGCAGGATGCCTTTCCTTGTGCCAATCTACTTCTGTTTGCATGTCAGTGTTATTGTTGTACTTACAGAATGAGCTAGAGGGCCTTTCTTGGTTTTGCTGTGGGTCCCCTGAAACACCACACACAAATGAGAAACTGATATTATATGCTTTGAAACTGGGGACCAAAACATCTCATCCAGAAGTCAATTTAAGGGATAAACTTTTACTATTTACATTTTAATGGTTAAATATCAATTTTCTTACTCATAGAATCACATTTTGGGTAGGTCATAAATATATGTAAATTAGATAAATATAAAAACTAATTTCTAGAGAATTATGTCAATTTTATGTCAGTTTTAAATAAATTCATAGTTTGTAGCTTTTTAAAATAATTACTCTCTATCTCCAATTAAACCCACTCTTTAGGATCTCTAGTACAGTTTCTTCGTACACTGTCCTGATTAATAGAATCAGAATTTTAATTTATTAATCAGGGGAGAGTAATCAGACATCTTTGATTTTTGCAGGTTCATAATTACATTCTTTCTTTTAAATGTGTATTCTGCAAGATTAACATGTGCTTCTGTTCTTTCTCATTCTCCAGGCCTTTATTTTGGGAATGGTATTTTTATATAGTTTTAAATTACATTTATTAATTGTTGTGTGTGTGTTTGTGTGTGTGTGTGTGTGTGTGAGAGAGAGAGAGAGAGAGAGAGAGAGAGAGAGAGAGAGAGAGAGAGAAACAGAGGCAATTGATGAGAACTCGTGGGAATTCTCTTCTAACATGAGTTTGAAGGATTGAATTAATCAGACTTCGTGGCGAGCACCTTCTCCTACTGAGCCATCTCACTGACCCATGTCTAGTATTTTATTTAAAATCTTCTTCAGGTGGGCACTTAGCTCATTCATACTGTCTTTTGTTCCTTCTATAAACACTCGAGGCTCCACTTACTTCCGCATTCTCCAGCTTCATTTGTGAACTGTTTTTATTATTATGTGACTCCAAACAGTTGCTCACCTTCCATGACAAACTTTTTAACACCTAAGTTGTTTACAAGTGTATTCCATGTTTCCGTACAAATGGGTTCCTTCAGTGGTTCTGTGCTTGTGTTCTACTTTGTTATCTGACAGTGGTGTCTGCCTGGTGACGCCTGTACTAGGAAAAGTGCACTCTCTGGGCAACATGCAGGCTTGGGAGGATGCTGCAGAGAGGATGCTGAACCACCACAGACTGGGATTTCACTGTGCTCAGTGCTTCCTGTCCCCAGCCCATTACTCTCAGATCCTTGGTTGAGTTCACACTCTGCTGTCTGGACTGCATGCATGCTTTGCAATCTCTGTTATTTCTATTGGCTTTCTTGAAGTCATCTTTTACCATACAAAGGTTTTAATAAAGTGTCACTTTGATAAAATGACACTTGCCATTTTTTTCACACTCATACAGTTCTACACTAGTTCTCAAAGGCTGACTTCATGCTCGCATATGCTCCTAAACATTCTTCCAGGCTTATACTGTGTTTATAGTCTTGATTCACATTTTGAAGAAAAATACCCAAGCAAAAAGATCTCCAAGGTGGCTGGACAAATGTATGCCTCAGTGTTTAAGACCATCTATGGCTCTAGCAGAAGACCTGGGTTTGGTTCCCAGAACTCATATCAGGTAATTGAGAACCTGTAACTTCAGCTTCAGAGAAATTCAATAACATTGGCCTCCAAGGGCTTTTGCACTCATGTACACATACTCAAACAGAGTCACATAACTTTAAAATGACCAAAATGAATATATATATATATTTTCCTAAAAGTCAAACAGAAATACAAATCAATTTCAAAATATTTATAAATAGTTTCATAAAATGTAACGTAGAAAGAAATCACATCAAGATAAATATTTACATCACTTGACAAATATCTCAAACTTCCCCCAAATCCAGGAAAACGGCACATGTTTACTAAGTGTCTGCCTACTGTTCATCCAAGTACTTTTATCTACCTGGTTTTTCCCACAACATGTTCTTTAGTTACTTCCAATATAATTAGTTTTGCTGGTTTTTTTTCCACAGAGAGAATAAAGAGGGAAGTGAGCCTTTAGCAAATGGACTCAAATATGTTATGACTAACGTTGGGAGCGCTACAGCTCGGGTGCAGATGTTGATGCTCTCTGGTTTACCACTTCTTCAAGACATTTCACTACATGTGTGTGAATAGATGGAACAGAGACACACACACATACACACACACACACACACACATACACACACACACACACACGCACACACTGAACACTCAGAGACAGAGGCCAAAGTGGAGAGTATCAGGGTTGGTGTTTCGGGTCCAGATATTTAGTTGAAGGATATAAAGTTCTAGAGAGGTTTCTTCCAGTCTGGGCCCGAGCACTGAGCAGATCCAGGGCAACAGCTCTGCCCCCAATCTCACAGAACCCAGAGGAAGTGGGGCTCCCAGGCGCTCTAACCCGGGCAGTATCTTAGGTAAGCAGACAGCAACGCCCGCCCCAAACAGGGAGTAAGTGGGACCCACAATAACCCAGGAAGTCACTCCTGGCCCAGAGCACTGAGCAGATCTTGGGCACTAGCTCTTCCTGTCTGTGCCTGAGCACTGAGCAGATTTTGGGCCCCAGCTCTAACCCCAGTAGTAACACCCACCCCACACAGTTCTGATACAACCAAGATAATAGGAAAGACAGGCTCCAATCAGAGACAGGGCAGGTAGCACTAAGGAGATCCAGATGGCAAAAGGCAAGCGCAAGAACATAAGCATCAGTAACCCAGGGTACTTGGCATCATTAGAACCTAGTTCTCCCACACAAGAAAGTCCCGAATTTCCCCATATTACTAGGAAAGCAAGATTCAGATTTAAAATCACTTCTAATGATGATGATAGAGGACTTCAAGAAGGACATAAATTATACTCTCAAAGAATTTGAGGAGAACACAGGTAAACAGGTAGAAGCCCTTAAAGAGGAAACACAAAAAATCCCTTAAAGAATTATAAGAGAACACAACCAAACAGGTGAAGAAATTGAACAAAACCATCCAGGACATAAAAATGGAAGTAGAAACAATATAAAGTTCTAGAGATCTGTTCACGTGGAACTTACTAAAGAAAGAGCACATCTAAAGCACACAGATCATATTGTACAATAAAATGGTAGCTACGCACAGTAACAATTAGATAAGGCATATTCATATTAAATCATGTTTACATATAGATGGCACATAGGGGTTTTTGTTTGTTTGTTGTTTTTACCAATGATCTACCAGCAAAATCTCAGATCTAACACAATAACAAAGACTGTTTCAAGCATGGGGCTGGGGGGATGACTCAGTGGGTAAAGCTCATGCCATGCAAACGTGAGGACCCGAATTTGGATTCCAGTGCCCACATATAAAGTTGGATATTGTAGGTGGTGCATGTCTATAATTCCTGGACTGGGGACATGGCGAGAGGATAAGCCCCTGAGCTCACCAGCCATGCAGGCTAGCTGGACTTGTGAGCTCTGGATTCATTGAGAGACCCTGTCTCAAAGATTAAGATGGAGAGTGAAAGGCAAAGATTCCTAAAACTGTCAGCCTCTGGCCTTCGTATGCATGTGCTGCCTCACAAAAACATATACACACATTTCACACACATACCACACAAGAATATAAACTTAAAAGTGGAAAATAATGTATGTCAAAACATTAGTTCATGTTTTGAGTATGGGTATACATGTTTCATGTGTATACACATATATGTTTTCATGTATGGGTATACATACATACAAATATACATACATATATACACATATATTCATATACACATGCATATATACATATATGCATATATACATATACACATAGATTCATACTCATGCATATATAAATATATGCATATATACATATATACACGCATATACATATATGCCATATATGCATATATAACATACACATACATATATACATATACACATGCATACATACATATATGCATATATACATATGCACACATATGCATATGTACATATACACATATACATACATATGTACATATACACACATATATGGATATAGTATGCTTATATGTTTCTATGAGGTGTCACTACTTAAATGTGGCAGACATCAGGGTTATGTGTGATTGTATTCCCTTTTGCTGGCTACTTTTCTTTCTTTAAAGCCTGTGCTTAGAACTTGAACTTCATAGCATTTGAGAGAGAGAGATTGAGATTGATTTTCAAGTAGTGGCTACTCAGCAAACAAAAACCACTTCTGAGTTTCTTCCAGGCTGTGTCTCCTCAGCTTCTCCTTAGAGACAGCCTCCTGCAGAGCTAACCCAGGCTTCAAGGCTGCTGGTATCCTGCTGTAGCAATTAGAGAAGCTGCCCTTTACCACCAACTTTACTTTATCCTGTGATTGCTAAGGAGAACTGAATGCAGCATCCAGTAGGCAGCTCTCACGTTACCTGTTATCATTGTTATTTTCTACTTCCTTCATGTTCATCCGACTTAAATACCCAGCAAGCAGCTATACTTCAAAGGCTGAGCCCTGCACACCAGGTTTATCAGGATGAAGCAGAAACTGTGCTGGGTGGTTTGAAGGACACAGAGAAAACAGTATAGCTGAATGAGGGGAGGTTTTGAATTATAGTGGGCAAAGGTAGCTGGGTTCAACATAAAACTTTAAACAACCATAAATAGGTACATTTAAAATAAGTGCCTCGTGAATTCTGTTGGAACTCTCCTGTCTTTAGTTACCAGCCAACCTCTCAGCAGTAGGTGCATACATTTCAGGGATTAAACTACACACACACACACACACACACACACACACACACACACATTTTGAGTTCAATAACGTGTTTTGAGAACATTGTTTCATTTTGGGAGCTTCTTACCCAGAAGGCAGCAGACGCAGCTGTCTTTTCATGAGACTTTAATTTGGATACACTAGTTACCACTTGGTCTTATGGGCTAGGTAAGGTCTCCTCAAGGACTTTACATGCTCTCATAAGTGGTATTCCAGATAAAGAAAGCAGGACCCAGTGAGACAAGGAACTGTTTCCCCCAAATCCAATTTCTGGAAAGCAATGGAGAAGTAAAATTCCAGGAAGACAGGGGTAGGCTGGGGGTAGGGATGGCAGGAAAGAGCCAAGGAAAGAGTTCATTGTTTTCTTTTTTCACTAGAAAGAACTGTCTCTGTAGCATCAGGCCACAGCTACAATATGTGCAAAATAAATATGGTCAAGTCTAAGGTGACAACTCTTGTGAGGTGGACCGTCTTGTATCACAAAGGTGGGGAAATGGAACTCTGTCACTTAAAAAACAAAAGCCAAGACTCATTCTGATTTCTTGACATGTAAAAAATGTGGGTGGCAGGGTACTTTTTAAGGTTCCTGCATAATAGCAACCTAAAGGCTAAGCTGAAATGCACACACAACGGTCTGAGATGCAGACGCAGGTTGAGGCCTTGTTCTTACGAGCTGTGGATAAACCACAGCGCTTCCAATCGCTACTTCCAATCGCCACTTCCAATTGTAGCCTGCAGGTGGCAGTGCAGGCCACTGGATTCGGCCTTTGGCCTTAGGGAGGCCGTTTCAGAGGACCAAGGGGGCACATGAGGAATCCTGTTTCCAAGGTCTTAACTTTTACTTGTACATTTGTGAGCCACTTCAGCATGTGCCGTCTTGGAACCGTTTTCTTTGACCTCTTTCTCCTCTCTGGCATTTTATTTCTCCCTTAACTATTTTCTTCCAACTTTCTCAAAGTCCAAAACGGGGAATCTTGGGACTGAAATAAAAGCAGTGTTGTTTTTTTTCCTCAGACTTCAACTCAGACATTGAAGGATCAACTAAGGGGTGGAAAACTGCTGTCTAGTTCATTCGAGATGTCCATCCATCAATTTAGATAGTATCTCTCGGGAATGTCTTCTTTCTGTGCCTGATGATTCAATCAACTTATATCGCTTTCTTCCTGAAACCTTCAAAACTTCCCAAATGCTGACAGGATGAAGTCTAAGTTTGAAGCTGTGACTCTAGCCTCCTTTCTCCACATATACAAATGACCACATCAGGCTCCAGCTGTCGGTGACCTCCACGAGACTGCTCTGTCCGAGCCTGTCATGTAGAGCAAGGCTTCCCCCTCCCCCAAGTGTTCTGCTCTCCATTCTCCACCCACAAACACCGTGCTCATCTCTCAAAAGTAAACCCAGCTTCCTCAGTGCGGGCCTTTTCAATTGAATTTAGTTCATTGTCTTCCACATTCACTCCCAGAGCTCTCCACAGCTCTCCCGAGTCCACCCACGATGGACCAACAATCACGTGGAAGAATGAGCTTGCCAAGCCCCTGTCTTCCATTGTGTTTATAGCTCTGCGATGCCGCTGCGTTGCACACTCAGCTTGTATTTATTAAGTGGATCGAAGGCTTCTCTTCTAAAGTATCCAGGAACTGATATTCCCCACAGAGGTTATTTTTAATTTCTCCACATTAGGCTCTCCTGGAAAGCTTAGAAACCTCCAGAGGGAAGGAATCATGACCATTCTCCTTTCTTCTTTTGTAACACTATGGATGGGACGGAAGAACGTTATACTAAGAAAGATAAGCAAGATGCAGACCGATACATACCAAAGCATCCTCGGGTTTTATGAAATCTCAGCTGTTGAAAATAAAGACAGGCATTTTTAATTTTTTGAGAAACCTCCAGATTGACCATTTCCATTAATGGTTGTATTAATTCGCAGCCTCCCAACAACAGCAAATAAGAGTTCCTTTTTTCTTCTCATGTCCAACTTCTGTTGTCAGACCTCTTGATGCCTCTCTGACAGGAGTAAAGTAGTAGCTGAAAGTAGTTTTAACTGTATTTCACCGATGTCCAAGATATTGAACGCTCTCGAAAATTTCTATATATGATCTTGTTATTTCATTCCTGGGCCTATACCCAGAGAACTCCATATCCTATCATAAAAGTATTTACATCCCCATATTTATTGCTGCTTTATTCACTATAGTATCATCATGGTTGTCCATCAACAGATAAACATATAGTGGAAAGTTGTGTGTATAGAAAATGGAATGCCATTCAGCTCTAAAGAAAAATATAATCACAAAATTTTCAGGAAAATGGATGGACTTAGAATATACAGTATTAAGCAGGGTCACACGATCTCAGAAAGAAAAAAAAATCCCTCATGTTCTTCCCTATATAAAAACCTTATATAGTATGATATATATGCACATGCATTATGCATATATAAGCGCACATGTGGGTAAATATAACATGTAGAAAAGAGAACAAGATGAGCATAATAATAGGGGATGAGGAGGGACTGAACGCAGAGGAGGAACACAAGCTAGGAAGGAGAATAGAAATCTCATTCTTCCTATAGGTCTAACTCTGATATGAATGTTTGGGCATTTGGCTGTATGGATAAACACATAAAAACATACTTGACAATGAAAGTTCAAGATCCAACGGGAAGCTCCACGGCTTCAGAACGGCTGTTCTAACTGCATAACATTTAGCCAGTATGTAGAGACTTTGTTTCTGCTTAATTTCAGCCATGATTTTTTTTTATTTGCCAGGTTTGTTTTATAACAAAGTTTATACGTTAAAAGGGATTTAAATAGTGGCAACCAGAGGCTAAGACATGAAGGAAATTGGGTGCTGACCATCCTTGAGCACAAAGTCTCAAGCAGACAAAAGGAATGTTTGGGCTTTAAAACTGTAGTGCAAGAAAAGTGTAATGATCCCCCAAAACAAGACAGGAGCCATCTGTCATAGTGGAGTCAACAGGATCAACTCACAACAGGGTCTTTAGTCTATTCAAGCTAGCTTGGACCCCTCCACCGCATCTCCTTCGTACAGGGTGGTTTTGGTGGTGGGGAGCTGTGAATATCTACTGGGGCGAGGTTTTATAGTAAGCAGCAAGCAGGGAGCAAGTGTGCAAGCATCTAATTGGAAAGCTACTGTGGCCTTTTACATAGTTGACTGGTGCTGGGAGTCATATCTTAAACTTAAATTTCTGCTCCTGTCTGCATGGTGGTCATTAGGCAGGGGGTGGACTTGTAACCTGGGTTTCAGGTTTGTTAGGGAAATAACTTGGAGATGATGGTCTGGTTGAAGGTGTAACCTGTAGATATGCTAGACTTCTTGGGGGTTAGCCTAGAGACGAGCTAGGCTCGGGTTTTGTTGGGGAGCAACTCGGAAACTAATGTTAGGTACCCGCCTGTTATTTTACATGAGTTCAAACTTAGGTCAGGTTCTCTAAAATGGAGTCTGAACTTAAAAGATCTAGCCTCTTAGAACAATATCAATAATCAAATGCTGCCCTTTCCCGTATTGCCAGAGGAGTGGGTGCCAAGTGTTCTTATGCAAAACAAGTTACATATCTGAAGCAATTAAGTTGAGGTGTGTTCTACTGGATGATCCACAGTGTGGGCAGGTATCACAGTGCTGTTCTGGGTCAAGACTGTGTGTGATACGATTTGTTTATGTGTAATTAGGGGCTGTACCCATCCTACAAGTGATATAAATGTCTATGTGTAATAAGAGGGACCAGATTCTGAGACTCAGGTGGACGCTAGACCAATGAAATCTGCATGTTTGTGAGTATGCAAAAATAACATCATGTCCAGGCACAAGGGGAGCTAACGCTTCCTGTCAGGTCTGTGGTTTTGAAGGGTCTTCTCAGGGCCAGCAGTGTTAGAACGTAGTCAGTGTACTGGAAATGGAACTATGAGACCAACCACAAACTATGGAGTTAGTAACAAGCAAGGGTTAGGTAGTGCCGGTAGTCATATTTTAAGAAGCCTGTGAAGGTGTACATACCTGAGAATTGCTGCCATAGTGAGGGTTGCCTAATTACTTATTTCAGTGCTGACAATAGAAACCAAGACCTTGTAAATGTTAGGCAATAGTTTCATTCATCCATCCATCCATCCATCCATCCATCCATTCATTTATTGATGGGGCCAATGCAAGCTATAATGTACTTGTGGAGGTCAGAGGAAAATTTGTAGAAGTTGGTTTTCCCCTTTCACCATGTGGGTTCCAGGGATTGGCTTGATGGCAAGTGTCTTTACCCAATCAGCCATCTTCTTGGTTGCCTTTTTTAAAAAAAGAAGTTGAAGCAGGTGTACGTTTCCCAGTTTTCCAGGCTAGCCTTGAGTTCATTCTGTAACTCAGGTTGGCCACAAGTCCACGCTGCTTTATTTCCGCAGCACTTGCTGGATCACAGTCTTGTATTGCCAGGCCTAGTATGAGGTTCTCACTTCACAGAATGTCACGCTGCTCTGCAGGAGTCCTTCTTTTCTCTTGTGCTCTGACTCTGAGCTCTTTCTTCACATGTTTTGCTTACAGAGAAGAGACCCATTTTTGTTGAGGGAAAAAATATTCAACTCCAATTTAGTTTGGTAATCAATGTCAGTTTGTAATAAAATAGCTTGGGAAAACATTTCAGCCGTATCTTTCAATCTTCAGAGCACCCTCAGTGGTACTGTAACCATGATGGCTCTCCAGATGACAGGAGGAAAGGGGGCTAAAATATTAAACTTTATCATCGTGGTTAGTGCTTCATCACACTGCACCTCCAAGGGGTCAGTAGGGCATGGCTTTCAGTGCATAGACAGGAAGGGAAGGTCACAGAGACACAAGGTCACAGGGAGTGGCAGGGATTTTTAACATGGGTCTGTTCCAACAGTGAGTTGTGCTCTGGGTTCTCATGAGTCCTCCTTTCAGAGTTTGCCCATAACCAAGGAAACTTAGAATGAAGAAATCCAGGGCCCTCAGAGTGTGTGGCTAGTTCACAGACCATACTCATTGGACTCAGACTGGGTCCTGCTCATTTGGAAGCTTTACATGGACAGGATGGGGTGTTTTGTTTTGTTTTGTTTTTGTTTTTGTTTTTGTTTTTGTTTTTTCTTCTGAGAAATTGAAAATAGGGGATTTCCAACCAGGCTGGCTTGGAGACACAGTTCTTTTATCTGATACTTAACATTTTCTTAAATTCATGTACTTCTTTAAGCCCGTGGTTTAAATTCTCAATCTGTTATGGTCTCAGCAAAGGTCTCCCAAAGCCCAAGAACCAAAGGCTTCTTCCCTTCCATGGTCCTACTGGGAGGAGGTAAAAATTGTAGGAGTTCATCCCAGGCTTTAAGTCCTAGTGTGTGTGCCCCTGAATGAGACAGCAAGGTCCCAACATGTCCATGATCGCTTTCATGATTACAGCTCCAGTAAGGGTGTTCTGCAGATTAAAAGATACAGCTTTTCCAAGTTACTTTCTTATAAATTGATGTTGGTTAGAAAACCAAATTGGAGCTGAGTTTTGTTTTCAACAAAAACTGGGTCTGTTCTAAGTAAAAAAAAAAAAAAAAAAAAAAAAAAAAAAGCATTATCTCTGTATTTTTCTTTGCTACATGTCTGAGGAGATGAGGGCTTATATCCCAGCCTGTAGTCAAAGCATGGGGTGCTGCTTATTATAGGCACAAGGGACTGGGGCCACTCTACCATCAGTTGGAAATGTAAGCCAAAGTAAAGCTCTTTTTCTTTTCTTTTTCATAATGGCTTCAGATATTTCGTTACAGCATTGAAAACTGACTAATGAACTTTCTTTGGATATTGAATGAGTGGTCATAAAACTGTGCCAGATGGTACTATATTAAGCTCTGGGAGGCATGACAATGGGTAAAACAGATATGGGCCCTGCTCTCCTGCTGATCACACGATGTCCCTGCTGGCTTACTGTCAAGAACTCCATTAAAATACTGTATATGTGGTAATTAACATATCTCATCTTTCTATAACTTCTGACTCTTGCATTCTTGCTACCCCTCCATCTGTGATAGGCCCCGAGCTATAGAGGAGATGGTGTAAATGTCCAGTTTAGGGCTGATTCCCCAAACACCACCACCACTTCTTTTAGCACATTGTAGAGCCAAGTCTTTCTACGTTTGCTCTGCTGCTGTTGGTTTTGAAGAGATGTTCCTTTGGTTAATATTGAGGGTGTCTTTGTTCATCAGCATAAAAAGACATGTTTAGAAGGCAGTGTGACACCATGCTCCTTTATTTAAGCAATGGTAATAAAGTCGCCCCAGGACCTACTACATTCATAGCCATGGGCTTTTTTAAAAAATGGGTTTCTAGTACCAGAGTTGAAATCAGTCCTGTAGGGGGACTTCAAATCTAATCAGAGAGTGTTTTCTTGCAACATAACCACCAGGCCAATACTGCACTTTTAGGCACATCTTACCTGGTCTGTATATATGTACTCCATAGGGTTCACAGCTGATTACTGATAGAACTTTGTATTGCTTCATAGTCTACTAGGGCCATAGGACTACAAATGAAAGGGCTTGAAGTTCTCTTTTTATGTAATGAATCTATTTTAGATGGTGGTGACAATTATTATGTAATTGTCAATATAAAATGTATTGCATCATGCACTTTAAATGGATAGATTCCATGGTATACAAATTATGTCTCATAGCCTATAAAGTGACATGACTAAATTTTATGTTGAACTAAAAACAGGTAAATTTCACAGAAATTTTAATATGCAAAATAAGAATTTAAAAATCACAGAGAAATTCAAGATGCAGGAGAGATAGAAGGTCAAGAAACGATGGAAAACATGGTAATGTTTAGTTTTAGGTGCAAACTTGACTACTTTGAGGAATGTTTGGGTGGCCAATGAAGTGCATATTTTGAGGGTGACTGCTTGTGAGTTGAACAGAGTGGGAACTGTATTGTGGACAGGCACCATCCAACAGTTTGGAAGCCTGAAGAGAATAAAAGGTCAGAAGAAACCAACCAAGGAATGTACCTAAAGGGATCTTTGGCTCCAGATACATATGCAGCAGAGGATGGCCTTGCCCAATAGCAGTGAGAGGGGAGGCCCTTGGTCCCTGGGAGAATTGATGCCCTAGAGTAGGGGGATGCTGGAACAGTGGGGCAGGAGAGTGTGGGTGGGTGGGGCTGCACACTCATACAGGCAAAAGGGAGGGGTAGGTCAGATGTGGGATGGAGGTAGCAGAGGGGTAACCAGGAAGTGGGATATCATGGGATGGGAGGTTGGTGGAGGGGGTAATTGGAAAGAGGGATATAATTTGAGATGTAAATGAATAGAATGATTAATAGAAAATTTAAAAACAATAAAAAAATAAAGTTCATTCCCCCCACAAAAAAAGTCAGAAGAAACTTTAACCAAGAAAGCAAGTAAGCTAACAACAGAACTTCTGCACATCCATATAAGATCTTCCCATTTTGTCCCACCTCTGCAACAGACCATCCACTGCAGCTTCCCTTCTCTCCCCACCCCATCTCCAGCATTTCCCATAGATTTTTCTGCTCCTCAACACCACCATTGATTTATCCCAGCCCCCCAACTCCAGCAATCACTCCCTAGGAACCAAAAGCCAGCTCCTGCCATAGAATATGCTACCTGCAGATTTTCATCTCTTCTCCATTTCTCCAAGTGCAAGCCCTTAGTCTTATCCCCAGGTCTTAGCAGAACATCTTCAGTAGCCTCCTCCCCGCCCCCTCCCCCGCCCCAACATCATGTGTAGTGGATCCCAGAAATCTTCCTCTTCTCTCCTCTCTACTCATGTCTGTCCATCCCTACAACTCCAGCAGGCACTGTTTTCAAACACACAGACCACTTTAGCCAGCTAAGCAGGTAGAGTAACTGAAGATCTTCACCTCTCCTTCAGATCTTCCAGAACTCCCAGTCTGTTCCTCAGCTCTGTAGCTATCTGCTGTGGCCTCTCCCCACTCTCTGCCCCGATTCCCAGGGCACTAAGCAGATCTTGGAACTCCCTGCTTTCCTCCCTCCTCTGATGCTCCTTAGTTTCCTACCCCAGCCCATCTCCATTTGTAAGTGTCAGTTCCCAATACCTAGAATCACAGTTTACCCGGAACTGCCAATGGCCACACTTATTAGGACCTCAGAAGGTTTTCCTACTGGCAACACACAACTACCACATTCTCCTAAAGACAGAGAGAAAACAGAAAGCAAGGAACAAAATGCCCACCCAACAAAGAGATTATTAAATATCAGCATTTATAGTTAGTATTGTACTAATCCCAGATGCCTAGACACCAGCACAAACAGTCAATAACAGCCAGGACAACTTGTCTCTAGTAGAGCCCAGCAACCCTACCACAGCAAGCCCTAAATATTTCACCATAATTGAAGCACAAATGAAAGACTCCAAAGCACCCTTTATGCATATAATAGAGCTCCATAAACGAATTCCTTAAAGAAATCTATGATAACACAAATAAACAGTGGAAGGAAATGAATAAAACCATTCAAGACCTGAAAGTAGAAATTAATAAAGAAAACCCAAACTGATGAAAACTTGGAAATGAAAAATTGAGGAACTCAAACAAGAACCACTGAAACAGGCTTCACCAATATAACACAAGAGATAGAAGACAGATTTCCAGGTATTAAAGACACAACCCACCCACCCAACCAAACAACCAACCAAACAAACAAAACCACAAAAACCTCCAGGCACAAAACAATCAGGATATCTGTGACATTATGAAAAGACCAAATCTAAGTTTAATGGGAATATAGGAAGGAGAAGAATCCCAGATCAAAGGCTCAGAACATATTTCAATAAAATCAAAGAAGAAAATTTCATTAACCTAAAGAAGGAAATATTTATCAAGATACAAGAAACATACAGGATGGACCAGAAAAGAAAGTCTCCTTGACACATAATTTTTTAAAAAGTAAATGTACAGAAAAAAGAAAAATTATTAAACTATACAAGGGAAAACAAACAAAAACAATATAAAAAAAATAAAGGAAGACCTATTTGAATTATACTTGACTTCTCAAAATGACCCTAAAAGCCAGAAGACCCAGCAAAGATGTGCCTCAGACTCTAAGAGGCTACAAATACCAGGCCAGAATACTACACTCAACAAAATTTTCAATCACCATAGATGGAGAAAATAAGACATTCCATAAAAAAATAAAATTTAAGCAGTGTCTATTTACAAATCCATTACTGCATAAGGTTTTAAAAAGTAAATTCCAATCAAAATAGTTTAACTACAATCAAGGAAACACAAAGTATGAATAATTCCAAACCAAAAAAAGTAAAAAATTAATAAAGAAAACACACACACACAACCACCACCACCACAACCAACCATAACAAGAAAATAACAGGAATTGAAAATAATTGGGTATTGATATATCTCAACATCAATGATCTCAATTCCCCAATTAATCAATACAAACTAACAAAATAAATAGAAGAACAGGATACATCCTTCTGCTGCATCCAAGAAACACATCTTAACATCAGGAAAAACATTACATCAGGTAAACTGTTGGGAAAAAATATTCCTAGCAAATGGACCTGAGAAGCAAACTGGTGCAGCCATTTTAATATCTGACAAAACAACTTCAAATCAAAACTAGTCAGAAGAGTTAGAGAAGGACAGTACATACTCATCAAAGGAAACACATTTCCTGAGAGGACATTGCAATTCCTAATACTGATATCCCTAAAACAAGGGTATTCAAGTTTGTAAGAGAGATACTTCAACAGATTAAATCACATATTGATCCCCTCATACTAATAGTGGAGACTTCAATACCTGACTCTTGCTAAGTTATCCAAGCGAAACCTTAAAAAAAAAAAAAAAAAAAAGTATTGGATCTAACTTGTTAAAAATCAAACAGATCTACCAGATATTTGCCAAACATTTAACCCAAACACAAAAGAGTATACCTTCTTAGCACTTCATGGGGCTTTTCCCAAAATTTTCTACATACTCAGACACAGAGTGAGCCTCAACAAATACAAGAAAATTGAGAGAATACTCTGCATCCTAGCTGATCACAACAGATTAGAACTAGATAGCAATAAAAACAGAAAGAACAGGAAGCTTACAAACTCATGAGAATGGAACAACTCATCACTGAAGAAAAAAGTGGTTTGAATCAGAAGTGAAATACTTTTTAGAATTGAAGAAAAATGAATACAGAACATACCAAAATTTAGGGGACACAATGAAGGCTGTTCTAAGAGGCAAGTTCATGACACTAAGTGCCTATATTAAGAAAAATATAGCTATCTCAAACTAACCACTTAACAACATGCCTGAACATTCCAGGGGGAAAACAATCACATTTAAAAGAAGTATATGGTAAGAAATAATTCTTAAAGTTAGGTACATATGGAGGGGAGAAAATCTGGAAGGAATTGGGATGGAAAAGAACATGATCAAAACGTACTTGTTTAAATAAATAAAATGATAAAAATAACCAGCCAGAATATAAGTATGTTGGCCATGGTTTGCCAAAGAAAGGGAATCAATAGAATTTATAGACTATGTATAATTTAGAGACTGGATTTCTTAGGCAGGCTCACACATTAGAGGCCAGATAACTTAATAGCCATCTCTATTGTAGGAAGCTTGGAAAGCCAAATCTACCCATGCCGGGTGCTTTATAACAAGAGGGACAATTTAGTGTGAAACTGAAGGTTTTTAGTGGAGGGTTGCTCATATAAATTGGCATTCCACTGTTAAAGAATCTACAAGATGACCCCTGTGGTTCACAGTGGCAGTATGCAGAAACTAAACTCCCTCAGGAAGAGAAGATGACTCTGACAGTTTGAGTGAGGATGGCTTATACTTAGTCCCTAGCTAGTAGAACTCTTTGGGGGAGAATGGCCTGCTGCCATGCTTCCCTCCACTTATCCCCCTTAATGGTCACCGCTTCTAACCCTCAGGAACTATGAGCCATGGATAAACTCTCTCCGCTATAAGTTGCCTTTTAATTGTGTCCTTACCACAGCAATAAAAAGTAATTATGACAGAAGTTGGACTGGGTGTTGGGTAGAGATAGTTGCAATACTTCATGTGATGTCTGTCAGAGGGATCTGCATAGAGGGAGCGGAACCAACCCAAGAGAAAGAAATGTATTGCAGCCAGCAAAACTGGTAGGGAAGAGGTAGCTAAGCCCTTTGACATTAAACACAGTTATAGGATTATAAGTTTTCCCTGCTGAGTTTCGTATCTTGCTTGGATCAGAATTTTTTCACTATGCATTTATTCCTCTCTACTGGAGGACAGTGTATGTTCTGTGCCATTGTGTGTTGGAAGTATGTAATTTAGTTTGAGAGATTGTTTTTTCCAAAGTGATACAATTAAGGTATTGCCTTGAGTGTCAGGAGAAATTTTAGACTTTGAAAATTTTAGAAATTTTGCCTTTGAATTGTATTGAGACTGTGAAGGTCTTTTGAAGTTGGACTAAATCCATTTTGCATTATGATATGGCAATAAGCCCATGGGAGCCTGGGAGTGGAGTGGAGTGGATTAAATGAGAATGGTCCCTAAAGGCTCATATATTTCAATAACTTGGCCCCCAGTTGGTGGAACTGTTTGGGAAGGATGAGGAAGTATGGTCTTGCTGGAGGAGATGTATCACTTGGGGAGGGGTGAGCTTGACGTTTCCAAAGCCTACACCATTCTAAGTGTTTCTTTTTTTGCATCATACTTATGAATCAGCAAGCAAGTTCTCAGCTACTGCTCCAGTTCCATGCCTGCCTGCTGCAGTGCTCCCTGTTATGATGGTCATGAACTAACCATCTGAAACTTTAAACCCCAATGAACTTTCTACTGTGTTGTTGGTTATGTTGTCTGTCACAGCAATAGAGAAATACCTAAGACAAGCTCTTGTACATGTCTGTTTTGTATACATTTTCATTTGCCCAAACTCCCAGACTTGATTTGGGGTGTGTCTTGCCCATTGTAATCCACAATGAAAAATACACAGACATACTAGTGTTTTTTTTTAAACCAATTTTATGGAACTTTATTTATCCAGTGAAGATGGACAACAAGATTAATGAAAGAATAAGTCTTAAGTATTTTCCACTTCATCTTTTCTCACTATTTTCCTCTTTTGGAGAACAGGGTACCATTTTCCACCTCTTCCTGGATATATGAACTCAAGAGTTCTCAGCACTGATCTCTGTGAATAGACCAGCAAATCCCTGGACTGCAAGGCCTTCACTGTTGAACTGAGTTACATACTACAACCTTTTCATGTTCTCAGAGCTTTGGATTTGATTTGAGCTGTTCTGTGAGCTCTTACATCTTCCTGCTTGCTGACAGCAGCCTGTGGTGAGACTTCTGTCTTCATGATAGTGTATGAAAATTCCACTTATCATTCTTTTTCATCATATATATATATATATATATATATATATATATATATATATATCTGTGTACACACATATATGTGTGTATTTATTATCTGATACTTTGTTCTTCACAAACAAGAACAAAATGTTCAGCACAAAAGCATTCTACCTAATGTAAACCAGTTCATGCTCACACACTAGAAAATAGCTCCTAGAAGTCAATAACATCTCCCTGACTTGAGGCTCTAGCACTGAGGCCTCTGGATGTGGTCTACTCTTCTTTCTAATTCTCTGTTAATCTCATTCTCATGAGTCACCACATGCAAAATTATCAGAAAACCACAAAGGACCAATGCATATGTGACCTTAGTGGAAGGAAACAAATAGAAAATACAGTTCCATATAATAAATAAGGGAATTATGAGGAGTGGATCTAATTGTCTTTTCT